>NW_027266266.1:40687232-40777232 GCF_022045235.1 Haliotis cracherodii
AGGCGGCGGCGAAGGAGAGAGATAGCATTCAGCGCGTGTTTCTACGTATACGTGGGATATGACAAAATATATATAGTCGGGTATTTGTATATCTCCATCAGGAGATTTAATTTGGATTTGTTTGATTACTACCTATTATGCTATAAATCTAATGATTAGTTGATCAGAATAGACTTCATTTTGGGATTATGTACAGCTAAATAACTGTTATGATTCTTTATAAGTTAATTAAGTTTCCGAATCTCCTCATTTGTTATCGTCTTTATAGTTTGACATTTCATGATTGAATCACCATCATGATGATATTTTTAGCGGTATCATATTCATGAAGTATCTCGAACTATATACACTGCTTATTAAACTTTATACCAAGATGTTGTTTTTCCAACTGATTGGGGGCACGGGTGGCCCTGTCGTCCAAGGCGCCGCGATTCGCTGTGCAGAGTTGCGTCCCTTGGGCGCGTCAGAAACCTATGATCGTGGGTTCGAATCCCGGTTCGCCCCGATTATGTTTCTAGGTTTGTCAGCACGATACCCGTGCTTGTGGGTTTCACCGAAGCGGTAAACATATGAGACCTGCATCACTTCGGGCTTTCCTCCCACATTAAGCTGACACGCCGTGATATAACTGGAATACTGTTAAAAGCGGCGTTTAACCCAACTCACTCACTCCAACTGATTGCAATATTTCATGTGTTGATTTGTTCAGGTACAATCGCCGTATACATTTAGTTAATGAAGCAAGTGTGTGTCAGTGATGGAGTACATCAACGCCTGCATACAACTGTGAGTGATCGAAATTGAAGCCGACAAAACAGTAGTTGGTTGCGTGACATCTTCATTTTGTGGAGGAGATAACGATCGTCGACGTAAGTATAATGCTTGTAACCTACAACTCAAGGTCAAATTCGGTCGTCTCCTACGGTAAGCAACGGTTCCAAGGACATATTCTGCCCGGAATCCCAAGGGAGCGTGAAAGAAAGAAAATGTTTTAGGGGGTCTTGATGAACGCCAAAGGAAGGATGCGTTGCAAAAACTGTATTCGCTAGCTGTCACTTCTGTCCTCGTTCGGCTGTCCGGCATCTCATATATAATTCAGCATAGTTAAAAAGACTAGAGCAGAATCCCATTAGTAGATACAGTGAGTAAACATATAAGCCCATTAATGTCTGATTTAATTGTTTCTGTAATCCATCTTACTGCCTGTACGAAGATGTTGTAAAAGGTGTACACCACGCGTTTCTTCCAGAATGAAAGAGAGAGATAATGTACTTTTTTCGTATTATGTTTCCAATTAAGCCATTTGACTGATGGGAATGCTGTGATGGGGTAGGGGTATTTGAAATGCGTTATCCTTCAGAAACGTAATATCCTTGACCTGCAGAATAGATTGGTTTTTGGCATTTTCGCATCAGGAAAGTAACTGGGGTCATATTCTCATATGCCTACAATCAAGACATCCTGTTTTGAATAAGAGTCACATGTAGCATTGAGAAACCCTTCCTTTCATCAAATCCTTTCGGTAACGTGTGTGTGTGTGTGTGTGTGTGTGTGTGTGTGTGTGTGTGTGTGTGGCCACTCGCCACTGTCAATATTGTGTAATTTATCAGAGCATCTTGTCGTTCATTACACATACGCGTGTAATTAATTAAGAATTGAGTTGATTGGAGTATGAACCTTCATAGAGTGAGGGCCAAACTGTATGAACGTCGGAGCTTGCGACGACGTTCATACAATGTTTGGCCCTCACTCTATAAAGGTTCATACTCCAATGAACTCACACAAAGTGAAAGTCAATTCTTATAAAACAATTATCACAATTTGTTACCTCAAAGGATGTAGGCCAAGATCTAAACACAATTTTATTTAGTACGTGTGACTTCATGTTTACACTGACAGCCTTACAACAACCAGCTAAATCGCGGAGTAAAATTGTTCCTCAAAAAGAGAGGTGACATGGGCGTATGGATGCACAACTTGCTCTTCAGAAACATCTTACGCAGCACATGTGTTCAAATCATATCCTCATTAGATGAGAAAGGCCTGTATAGAACTACCTCAGTAAGTCAGTCACAATGACAGCGTGTCGTAATACATTTACATCAAGTACAAGACGTCAAAATGGCCGACACGATAAACGTGACGGGAGAGATTTCTGGAGACGGTCAATGTCAGCCTAGGAACGGATCGAGTCGATACTACGATAGTTTAGATGTGCATTTCTTCGTTTGATCATTAGGATAGGCCGTAGCGAGGATATTCGTGAACAATCATGCAGTCATGTTCTCTGACATTTCTCAATGTATACTGAAACGCAGAGACCAAGAATAAGGTCAGATCAGAAAACGCTTATGCATGTTTTCGTGCTAGGGAATTCCCAGGGGTTTCCCCAGGACTGTGGAAGTAGTCCGTCAGTGTTTACGTCATTTCAAGAACACGGTCTCGTGAAAAACGTATGAACGTCAAATTGTGTCGTTCATACACTTATGAACGTCAATTTCGCGGTCCTGTGACCAACCTCTCGTCCAATGGAAAAGGCGTATATCGCGTAAACTTCAAATTAAAAAAATATTATCAAATAGTCAGTATGAACAAGTAGTGATGTTGCGGACAGAGCGTCTGCCCGGGAAGCGGAGGGACAGTGGTCATAAAATGTTGTACTTGTTGTTACCCTGCCGAGAATTAATCGGTTAAAATAAAGACTGATTGGTTCAGAGTCATGGCGGCGCCATGATCATCTAAGCTTTGCTGTCAATTTCAATTTAGTCAATGCACAATGCATACTCGAAGCGCACAATCACGGTGAAAAAATGGTTAATCTTGAAAGGCGGTTAGGAACAGATGCGTTTTAGGCGAGACATGAAATAAAAATAAAATGGTTAAAACAGGTACAACATCTGAAGTAAAAATATAATGATTTAAACAGGTTTAAGATCTGAAGTAAAGAATAAACTTTTTGAAAATATACTACGTACCTGCAAGTATAAGATATGCTCCGACAATTTGGTCCTCCCAAGGTTCCAAAGCAGAGCAATACTTATGACGAGTCCAGTTGACAGGTAATGATCCGTTGTCCATGTGTGGTATACTGCAGATTGGTTCCTCCATTTTGGTTGACCGCCAACACTAATTCCAAGACTGGCACTGCAGTCTTTAATAGGCACAGAGTGGAGGGAAATTTGTGTCACGTGACTTCCCGTCTCCTCGAAAATGCGTTCTACCGGCGATTAATCTGCAAATATAGATCAACGATAAGCTCATTTGTTTTCATTTGTCTTTGTGTTTGTGCTACGCTACGGAATCATGTCGAATTCCGTTATATCGTGTTTGTCAAATGGTAATGTAATATCGTTAAGACGATTGAAAGGTAGGATGATACATTACATGATGCGTCGAATATCGATATTAGTATTAGTTACGTTTATCTAATGTGAAATCTTACATTGATTAGATGTATTTAACGAGTTGGAATGAATTGTTTCTGTGCACAAATACATGATTAAATCAGTGTCAGCCTTGGAGCAATAGACAGCCACAAGAATGGTAGCAGTTGGATGATAATGATTATTGATATTATTATGGCACCCTGGGTAATTAGTTCATAGGTCCGTTACGACATGTCTGATCAGTTCAGGGAAACTCCATTTTGTTGACGCCACGAACGTGTTTGAGCTTCTGCGCATCTCAACAAGAAGTACTCTGCCTGGAAACATTGTTTCTTGACATTCATCACGCAAATCATGGTTAAGTGTGCACTTAAACATTAAACATTGATCTGGTAGATACTGGGTAAATAAGAATGTATGTAGATTATAGTATGATAAAGGAAAGCGACATATTATCTCGACCATATGTAACTATTTCAACACCAATGCCCAAATTTGACGCAGCGTTATGTCCAATGCAATTACGCATATTGATTTGTATCCTGTGGGCCCATTGTGTTGTTTTTCAGAGTGAAGAATGGACAAGCTTTTGCAAGCTCTTTCTACGAAGACATCACAAATCAAAGAGCGTCATTCGACTCTTGCTCAAAAGTTGTTTGATAAAGGTTACCAGAGTCAAGGCCTCAGGGACAGACATTAATTCCCAATTTAACGCATCACGTACCAAAATCATGTCCTTTCCAATTCCCTATTTTGACTTGTCCCATATAGTCCCTCTTTTATTCAGGCGGATGATTGACTTGCCTTTGCGTGTGTTTGTGATGGCGCCACAGTTTGGGCAGGATACGTTCATCTTTTCGCGAACGCCTGGTATCATCACTATTTGGGTGTGATTTACACACGCTGATTTTAACCCCTGTAGACGGTACACGGTTATGGCGTATGGTGTATGACATATTCTTGATGTGTTGACTACTATTGTGTGTGAGTTTTTTTCATTCAAATACGTAGGTGTATAGGTTCGAAATAATGCATCTGGAGGAGCTAAAAAACGGGGCTACCGTGTGTAGAAATTACTCCATAAATTTGATACAATAAACGTGTACCAACAAATCAAGAAATATCCTTAAGGCCACGAAGACAAACTATTTGTGGTATACATGACTATAAGTGCTGAGGTATGCTGTGATACTCGTATATCGGGTAAATGTTGCTAATATAAGTCAAACAAACCATTATTGCCTACAGAAAGCTATTTAATGGATATAAACCTGAGAAGTTTGGAACATCACTGTCACAATTTAGATGTAGTGTACATAGAAAAATGATTGAACTAGAGAGGAACAGTAATATAGCAAGAAATCAGAGATTGTGTACGCAATGTAATTCAAATTCAATGGAAGATGAATATCACTTTTTATTAGTATGTACTAAATATAATCAATTTTAGAACAAATATATTTCTTTGATGAAAACAGTCAATAAAAATAAAGTTAATAACTAATCAAGGTATATTTACCATTTCAGGTGAAATAGAATCTCCATAAATACATTGTGAGTCAAGTACTAGAAGCCAGGTGCCCTACCTGTAGTACCCGCCGCTCACACAGTTTGAATACACAACGTGAATGTTGCCCTACCTGTAGTACCCGCCGCTCACACAGTTTGAATACACAACGTGAATGTTTCCCTACCTGTAGTACCCGCCGCTCACACAGTTTGAATACACAACGTGAATGTTTCCCTACCTGTAGTACCCGCCGCTCACACAGTTTGAATACACAACGTGAATGTTTCCCTACCTGTAGTACCCGCCGCTCACACAGTTTGAATACACAACGTGAATGTTTCCCTACCTGTAGTGCCCGCCGCTCACACAGTTTCGATACTCAACAAGTATGTTTCCCTACCTGTAGTGCCCGCCGTTCACACAGTTTGAATACACAACGTGAATGTTTCCCTACCTGTAGTACCCGCCGTTCACACAGTTTGAATACACAACGTGAATGTTTCCCTAGCCGTAGTACCTGCCGTTCACACAGTTTGAATACACAACGTGAATGTTTCCCTACCTGTAGTACCCGCCGTTCACACAGTTTGAATACACAACGTGAATGTTTCCCTACCTGTAGTACCCGCCGTTCACACAGTTTGAATACACAACGTGAATGTTTCCCTAGCCGTAGTACCTGCCGTTCACACAGTTTGAATACACAACGTGAATGTTTCCCTACCTGTAGTACCCGCCGCTCACACAGTTTGAATACACAATGTGAATGTTTCCCTACCTGTAGTACCCGCCGCTCACACAGTTTCGATACTCAACAAGTATGTTTCCCTACCTGTAGTGCCCGCCGTTCACACAGTTTGAATACACAACGTGAATGTTTCCCTACCTGTAGTACCCGCCGTTCACACAGTTTGAATACACAACGTGAATGTTGCCCTACCTGTAGTTCCCGCCGTTCACACAGTTTCGATACACAACGTGAATGTTTCCCTACCTGTAGTACCCGCCGTTCACACAGTTTGAATACACAACGTGAATGTTTCCCTACCTGTAGTACCCGCCGTTCACACAGTTTCGATACACAACGTGAATGTTTCCCTACCTGTAGTACCCGCCGCTCACACAGTTTGAATACACAACGTGAATGTTTCCCTACCTGTAGTACCTGCCGTTCACACAGTTTGAATACACAACGTGAATGTTTCCCTACCTGTAGTACCCGCCGCTCACACAGTTTGAATACACAATGTGAATGTTTCCCTACCTGTAGTACCCGCCGCTCACACAGTTTGAATACACAACGTGAATGTTTCCCTACCTGTAGTACCCGCCGCTCACACAGTTTGAATACACAACGTTAATGTTTCCCTACCTGTAGTACCCGCCGCTCACACAGTTTCGATACTCAACAAGTATGTTTCCCTACCTGTAGTGCCCGCCGTTCACACAGTTTGAATACACAACGTGAATGTTTCCCTACCTGTAGTACCCGCCGTTCACACAGTTTGAATACACAACGTGAATGTTGCCCTACCTGTAGTACCCGCCGTTCACACAGTTTGAATACACAACGTGAATGTTTCCCTACCTGTAGTACCCGCCGTTCACACAGTTTGAATACACAACGTGAATGTTTCCCTACCTATAGTACCCGCCGTTCACACAGTTTGAATACACAACGTGAATGTTTCCCTACCTGTAGTACCCGCCGTTCACACAGTTTCGATACACAACGTGAATGTTTCCCTACCTGTAGTACCCGCCGCTCACACAGTTTAAATACACAACGTGAATGTTTCCCTACCTGTAGTACCCGCCGTTCACACAGTTTGAATACACAATGTGAATGTTTCCCTACCTGTAGTACCCGCCGCTCACACAGTTTGAATACACAACGTGAATGTTTCCCTACCTGTAGTACCCGCCGCTCACACAGTTTGAATACACAATGTGAATGTTTCCCTACCTGTAGTACCCGCCGCTCACACAGTTTGAATACACAACGTTAATGTTTGACACCGCACAGCAGTAAACACGTTTATTAATTAACATATTGAATGCGAAATATTGAGGATTGGATATTGTTGGTAGACGGATAATTAAACACTTTTTAAATTCCATAATTGTATCTACCAAATACGAGACTTACCATGTATGAAAGTCAATATAACGCAAACTGTTGTGCCCCTTCGGAATACGTATTAACCTTGGTCATAGGGACATGGACGTGTCTGTGATCTAAGTGCTAATTTAGTCGCTGTTCGTCGATTATTCTGGTTCATATATATTTTCAGACTTATTTAGGAACAGTACCGGCAGTTATTTCACGTCAAACGCGGTATTAATTTGATCTTGGTTATCACTTGTGTTTGCGAAAGTGGTGCTTTTTCAGTAAATGTTTGTTGTAATTGCGTCAAATGCAAAATTACGGTCTAATGTAGAATTTCTGGTCTAATTCTGAAATTTCATGGATATACATGCCTGTTTACTGGTAAGCTTATTCATTTTAACAACTCGAGCGAGTAAAAAAGTGGAACTGGATTTGAAACGAACGAAAGAAAGACAATAAGGGTGGAATATTGATTTATTTACAAATAATTTGAATGTATATGTACAAGATGACGTACATATAAGATTCACAAAAGTCATGGGCAATTAAGACAGTTTGAGAAGATGAGACACTGAGTCAGCCAAGAAAATTATGCTGACTTCATTCTGGATCAGTCTGGTCTTCAGTTGATCGATTCTGCGTTGTATATCACAGAACTTCTTCTTTTTTTTTGGTGGGAGACGCTGGCTGGCCTGGTACTGTAGCAGATTACACTCTGTCTTCTGTTGTTCAGCTCCTAGAAATCGTATCAGCTCAAAGATGTTGGGATGGGCATTTCAGTTTTCGTGTACACATTTCAGTTTTCGTGTACACATTTCAGTTTTCGTGTACACATTTCAGTTTTCGAGTACACATTTCAGTTTTCGTGTACACATTTCAGTTTTCGTGTACACATTTCAGTTTTCGAGTACACATTTCAGTTTTCGTGTACACATTTCAGTTTTCGAGTACACATTTCAGTTTTCGTGTACACATTTCAGTTTTCGTGTACACATTTCAGTTTTCGAGTACACATTTCAGTTTTCGTGTACACATTTCAGTTTTCGAGTACACATTTCAGTTTTCGTGTACACATTTCAGTTTTCGTGTACACATTTCAGTTTTCGAGTACACATTTCAGTTTTCGTGTACACATTTCAGTTTTCGTGTACACATTTCAGTTTTCGAGTGCACATTTCAGTTTTCGTGTACACATTTCAGTTTTCGAGTACACATTTCAGTTTTCGTGTACACATTTCAGTTTTCGTGTACACATTTCAGTTTTCGTGTACACATTTCAGTTTTCGAGTACACATTTCAGTTTTCGTGTACACATTTCAGTTTTCGAGTACACATTTCAGTTTTCGTGTACACATTTCAGTTTTCGAGTACACAATTCAGTTTTCGAGTACACATTTCAGTTTTCGTGTACACATTTTAGTTTTTGACACTAACCAAGGAGTTAATCCCCTCCTGAAACAACACACATCAAAGGCGTACCGGCGGTCGTCGTCCTGCGAATGGAAAAATTCCAGGGGTCGTCGTCCTGCGAATACCCCATTTAACTAACGTGTCTTCACTATATGTTTTGTTCAACGTCTCGTCACTGTTGAGACAGGATGAATCAGCGGCAATACAAAAACATTCTCTGCATGGACGCTGAGACTATTCACTTGAGCAATCTGTGTAGAGTGACTGAATGAGATGGGTTTAAATAATATTTTCGTCATATGAAGGTGTGTTAGCCTGGGTGAGTGAGTTGATTTAAACGCCGCTTTGAATTATTTCAATTATCACACCGTGTCAGCTTAATGTGGGACAGTTCTGGTGTCCCCGCCGTGATATTGCTGGAATATTGCTAAAAGCGGCGTAGAAACCATACTCACACACTAATGTGGGACAGGCGCCAGATACGTTTACCACTTTGGTGAAACCAACGAGCAGGACAGATGCTGACAAACCAAGGGTCGTAATCAGGAAGAACCTGGTATAGGAATCCACGCTCAGCGGATCCTGACGCGACTAAGACACGTGACCAACCGTAACCCCTCAGAGAAATTGAACAGGCTCTGAAGTAATCAATACATGTCTCTATTTTTAAATAACTGATGATTAGGGCTGCAATGAATACACTGTGAGGCGAATACGATTCATATCACGAATATAGGGTAACGAATGCGAATATTAATTCACAAATACAATGAAAAGTCAGCAGTTGATTTATTAGTTTTATAGTCAGTGAAACAATAACAACATAAATTATTTGACATGGTTTGTTAATTATCAATATATTATACTTTTATATACTGCACTTATCCAGGTACTCGTATCTGCACAAATGCGACCATGACCAGTGACCACATTACTGTCAAATTAAATATTATAAGAGTGTTGTCATTGAAAGAAATCTATGTATATATTATGTTCTTATGAATATTTTTAGGTACAGGGTATGTAAATACACATGATTGCATGTTCATAAATATTCGGTTATAGTGGCCACGAATAACGAATTCAATTCATGAATGGTTACGGTTCGATTCACCGAATACGTGAGTGAATCGTAACAGCCCTACTGATGATCATTGTCGATCACTTATCTCGATAGTGTTACCTTTATCTATACAGAGAAAACATACGTGGGCCAAGGTTATCACTTCTCAGCTCATCGTGATTCCATGATCAGCGGATCCAGTCACGCCTAAGGGAGACTTCAGAAACATCTTACGCAACACATGTGTTCAAATAATATCACCATTAGATGAGAAAGGTCTGTAAAGAACTACCTCAGTAAGTCAGTCACAATGACAGCGTGTCGTAATACATTTACATCAAGTACAAGACGTCAAAATGGCCGACACGATAAACGTGACGGGAGGATTTCCGAAGATGTTAATGAACCTGTGGCGATTACATGTGTAAGTCATCATTGATTAACTGACCGATTATTGAAAGGTGATTAAAGATGCGTCAAACAGACACCAAGATAAATTCGTAAATTGCTGGAGACGGTCACTGTCAGCCTAGACACAGATCGAGTCGATACTGACGATAGATTGGATGTGCATTTTTTCGTTTGTTCATTAGGATGGGCCGTAGCGAGGAAATTCGTGAACAATCATGCAGTCAAGTTCTCTTACGTTTCTCAATGTATACTAAAATGCTGAGACCAAGATTAAAGGTTCTAAATGATCAGAAATAATGCTTATGTATGTTTTCGTGCTAGGGAATTCCCAGCATTACGAACCACCTCCACACTGAGCGGAAGGTGGAATAGAACAAAATTTATGTAGGTAGGCTACAAATTCATCCTATCCCATCCCATCCCATCCCATCCCATCTCATCTCACGAAGCCTTTAATGAGAATAAAAAACCGTAATCGACGTAATGAGAGCCCATGGCGCTCTCAAAATTAGAAATGGGGGGCTCTTATTAGATTATAATTTTGGTGTGAGAAAAAACAGAGTTGAAAGATCGTAAATTTCGTGATTTATGCTGACAGCCTGAAATGATACAAAAGAAAAGTCGACAGATATATTTTCCAGAATATAATCGCCCATAATTAATGGTGCATATAACACACGAGTGCGTATTATGCACGAATAAATAAGTCTTCTGTACATTGATCTATCGGAAGGGGTGCTAATTGGAATTGTTCACTAGCCAATATATATGCAAATATCGCCGTGGGCGCTTATTAGAACGAGGCGCTTATTACGTCGAATGCAGTAGTTATAATTACGATGGGGTCGTTGGGCTCTGGTTTGGCTGATGTGTCACCATACCCCGCTGCCGTCGATCGACCCATTCAGTTTGTTGCACACTGCTATGGCCATGGCGCCGTGCTATTCGGCGTCACTATAAACACGAGATACAGTCTATACAGTTTATTGAGTGAGTGAGACAGTTGGGTTAACAGCGCTCTGTTGTTTTTGCAGTAAGTGTTCAAGAGGTCGCAATTTCGGCTGACCTGTCCCTCTTTTGGACTCCCGTGTGTGAGTAGGGTACATAGAGGTTATCACGCGAGACAGGGGGCGCTGGAGGTGTGAGGACGTCTTTGACTGAGCTCTGACACGTTTTAGACAATTTTAATCTTTTAACACTCAGTGATTGATTTTATTGTCTGAAATCATTTGGTGAATCTCTATATTACACCTGTGGTCATCTTTATTGGTATAAACTTTATTTGGTGCAATTTGCGAAAATTCTGAATTCGTGCAATCAGTAATGGCGCCAAACCTGGTGTCAAATGTTTCAAACGTAAAGGAACGCAAACGACAACGACCTGCGGACACATCAGCTGATACAGACAATACCATATCAAAGAAGAAAAAGGATATTGTGCATGAAACTACAACTGTGGTTCATTCGTGTGATAATTCAGGGATTCACGAGGAGCGCTCGCCGCGCACGGACATTGTTAATAAAGAAGGCAACAATCGTGCAATCGTATGTAATCCCTGTGATATGAACAATGTGTGTACAATGCAAGATGTAATGACACTATTTAACAAATTGTCGACAGTGATGTAAATCAGAAGATCGCCAGTCTTGAAGCGAGTCTCGAAGTAAAACTGAAGAAAACTATGGAAGAAGTGATCGACGAGAGGTTAAAACTTACGTTAGAAAATGAACTGGGTAAAGTGCGGACTGAATTTCATTCTGAAATTAAAAAAACTTAATGATCAGATTAGGCACGTCGAAACAGCATGCAGTAGCCCGGATGTAGTAACACGTAAGTGTAACATTGTCATTAAGAATTGGCCAGAAGATTCTAAAGAAAAACAGGACAATTCGATCACTAAGTGTAAGGTGATTGGAATGATCCGAGATGGACTTCGTCTGAAAGATGTCACAGTGACGTCGGCGACACGGAAGGAGACAAGATCCAAGTACCCGGGTGTCGTCATAGCAACGATACAAACAACAGATCAGAAGAGGCAAGTCATGAAGGCCAAGGCTAAACTCCGCGATCACAAAACCTACAAGAACATCTACATCGAGAACGACCAGCCCATTGATTTGAGGAGAAATGACATGAGAACTCTTTTACGCGAAATGGGCAAAGAGAACGCCTTTTCTTTGAAAGGCGGTAGAATAGTTAAAAATAGAGACAAGACACAACCCGACTCGGCTTTTGGAACGATGGTTGGTGGTCCCTTAATCAATGTGACAATTCAGAATTCAGAGAAGCTGTTTTAAATGGACTTCATTATGATATTTTAGCTATATGTGAAACTTTTTTAACTGATAAAAATGTTTTGAAATCGGACAATTATGCATGGTTTGGAAGAAACCGTTCTGCTCGTCACCAATCTGCCCGACATGGATCAAGAATGACTTTTTAGATTTGTTCCATGTGATTGTTTTAGATGATACTGTTGACGATAAACTCTGGTTAAAATTTATTTCTAAATCTTCTCCGTTGGTATTTTGCGTATGTGTGTGTTACTTGCCCCCTGCTGGGTCAACTCGACCCTATGACGCACTTTGCACGGGCAAGTATGTCAATTTCAAAATACGGGTCGTCTGTACATGTGTGGTGACTTTAATGCTCGCTGCGGCAATAACCCTGATTTTATTGCAGATGTTGACCACATTGTCCCCCGCAATGTACTTGATAAGACTGAGAATGGTCATGGTGATTTGTTCATAGACTTTCTTACCAACAATAACATGTGTATGTTAAACGGTAGAATTGGCAATCAAGACTATACACATGTGTCTTACAGAGGGAAGTCGGTTGTCGATTATGTTGCGGTGCCATATGAACAATTAAACCAGTATGTAGACTTTCAGGTTCATCGCATATCCGAGCTTATTAAGGAACTAGATATTCAGGCGTGTGATAAAACTCCAGACCACAGGGTTCTAGAATGGACGATATATGTGCAGATGGATACAACTCCTACTATTAACAGGGAACAATGCCAGAAAGAAACACGGTTTCACACATCTAATATCCCAAACGACTTTTTTAATGACGAACATGCTTACAGTAAAACACAAATATCGCTCAAGAAAATGGAACAGGCCCTGAACGAGGATGATGTTAATCTCGCCTACGATATTTTTACTAAGAGGATTAACAAATGGTATTAAGTTAAGAACATATCGACTGTTTAAAACGTCTTTAAGTACCTCCATATGTCATTGATTTAGCCAACAGAGAACATCGTAGTATATTTGCTAAATTTAGATGTGGTACCCTCCCTCTAGAAATCGAACTCGGTCGTTTCTTGAAACCAAAAATTCCCTTACATAATCGTATTTGTAAACACTGTAATACAAACAGTATCGAAGACCAGGTTCATTTCTTAACAACGTGTAATCTTTATGCAGATCAACGAGGATATGTTTGGGGTTATACCTCGTCTCTTTGCCCAATTTTTTGTCTCATGACCCCTATAGATCAAACCACATTCCTTATGAAGTGCGATTATTTATCCTATTCTGTGGCTGCACTAATTAAATCCATGTACAAACGTAGGTTATATAACAACGTGTCACAAACCCATTCCAGTATTGTATGCCTCTGTATATTTTATATTTGATAAAACATGTCATTGTATGGCAATGCTTGTCATAAATGTACGAGCATTATACTTTTATCTCGTATTTTGTGCACCATTAACAAATAAATCACTGTCAACTATAACTATTTTAGCACTTGCAGTGCTTTTAAGAACATTAGTGTCTAATAGGTCCACGCTGGCCGGGCGATGTATATCTTTTAATATATTTTACCTCTTGTATAAATTGATGTTATTTTATGTATACACCGCTGGACACTTAAATAAACTATTTTCCTTCTCTTTCTTCTTCTTCACTAATTTGGTGGAATCTGAAATGTGTGATAAACTCCCGCGTAAAGTGGTTTATGTTGGTGCCTATGGCCGGAGGGGTGGACGAAGTAGGAGGAAACCGTTCTGGAAGGAACAACTACAAGAAATCTACCATGACGTCTGTATGAAAGAGAAACTTTGGTTAAAGTGTAAAGGAAATAAACAATTAAAATCTAAAAGGAAAGAGGATTTCTGTGCTGTTCGCCGACTGTTCGATAAAAGTGTGAAGAGAGCTAAGCAAGATTACCAACAGAAGAAAAAAGATGAACTTTCTCAGTTACTTAATGATGGGGATAAAGACTTTTGGAGAGATTTAGGGAAAATAGGGACTGGTAATGACAGAAAAAGTTTTATTCCCCTTGTAGTTGTGAACGAAGACGGATCAGTGAGCTCTGACGCACCCTCCGTTCTGCAGAGATGGGAGGACAAATTGTTTGATAGGCATTACTTAGAAGTTGATGGATGACAAGATAGACACAATTTTTTATGGATAACAACTTCTTTAATACTGTAAAAGGCGACGTTTCGGTATAGATCCTTATACCGTTGTCAAGCAAGACTGGGAGGACGATTATAGATCTTTGTACAACCCTACAAGTGATTCTGGGGATTTTAACGACGAACATCTAATTAATGTGCATCAGAAGTTGAGCAACATTCAAGTAGAATCAGAGACTATTCCTGTCCTGAATGACCCGATCTCTAGGGAAGAAGTTGTGAGTGCTATTAATCGAGCTAAGGTTGGAAAGGCGGTGGGACTTGATAACATTCCGAGCGTTGTACTCAAAAATGATGTTTGTGCTGAGTTAATGTATCAACTCGTCTCCCACAGGTTTAGGACAGGTAATGTGCCGAGCATCTGGAACCATGGTAAAATAAAGCCCATTTCCAAGAAGAGTAAAGACGCCGACCCACGTGACCCTCTAAGCTACAGGCCACTAACCATTTTATCTATACCCTCCAAGATATACGCTGACGTCATCAATCACAGATTGTGTAAATATCTCGAGTCCCGGGACATATTGGTCGACGATCAAAACGGTTTTAGAAGAGGACGGTCCTGCCTTGATCATGTATATAGTTTATATAGTAATGAGTGAGTGAGTTAATATTTAAAGTCACAGCGGCAATATTTCAGCCATATAGTGTCTAAATCAAGTTATATATTAATAAGTTAAGTTTTTAGATATTTAAAATGCTTTCTTTAAACCCCTGCTGTACAAATGGTGAGACTTTAATAAACTATATTGTATTGTATTGTATTGTGTTTGGGGGTGGTAAATATCCTGTATTAGGAATAAACAGTGTATTAAGCGAGCCTTATCAAAGGGCAACTACTCTTACCCTAGTCTATGAGACGTGACAACCACGGTCAGACGTTGTTGACAGTCGGCCTGTCCTGTCGCTTGGCTAGGCCTAGTGCCCTCGCAATATGTTTCGAAATTTATAGTGGGTCTCTCCATAGTTGCCAAAACTTATAAAATGCCTTAGCTACATCACAGTTAGACACTGATTTTCAGCATATTAGACTGTTCTTTTGGTTATGGGCCGAAAGAGCGAAACCTAGCCATAATCAGCTCTAAAATCTCTTCGCTTTCGTGAAGCTACAGTAAGACTGGTCACGCTACAGTAAACACGGGATATTGCTATACCGGGACTCTCAAATTACAAGAAAAACACAGAAATGCGTATACCGTAATCACAGTAGTAATTTATTAGATGCTGAAGTATAGTATAGTTGCACAAAAGTACTTTACATTTAACAAATTTAATAACTCTAATACTTTAATATTTCATAGATGTACATTATAATTTCTACAAAAACAACAATAACTTATGTCTTAAAATATAATGGTATATACATAAATACATTCTATCATAAATTTGTCATTCACTCCAAGTGGATCAGGTCACCAACGTGATCTGTGTACTCAACGTCGCCGATGACGTTGTTGACGAGATTGTCTTTCAGAGCCTGAAGACGGTTGTCAATCAGCCGGTATCTTCTCTTTCTGGGTGGTGCTGACCAGTGGCCTCCAATTCGTTGAATGGCGACTTCTACGTTGGATTGTTCTCTTTGAAATAGGTAACAACTTCAAAAATGTTCGGATGGCTCTTCCTGGCAAGTTTGTTGAGTTTGTGATTCCACCCCTCGACGTTATTGTTAGTGCGATGCCCTTGGTTACCAAAATGGTTCCAGATCTCAGGTCTAAATTGGCGTCCTTCCACCCACGTTGTCGTGACGTAGTCCATGAAGGCTGCGACCTTTAGGACCCGCGGGACTGTCAGCGATGGCTTGGAGCCAGACGTCGTCGACCTTGTCCAAGGGAAGCAGAGGCAAGGCTGCGGCTATTCTCACCAGTCGTCGCACTTCATCTTCGTTCTTGTAGTCCGTAGCCAGACCTTCCTTCTGTACTCGACGCCAAATGCACTGGGTGATCATGAAGTGAAAATAACAGCCCCTGATCAAAGTGTTGATAATGACAGCAATTATCCCGTAGTTTCTCCAGATTCCCGGTGGTTAATTCCAACTCGATCGCCAAATGACAAGGGTGATGCTATGTTTGTTTATAAACATTGAAAGTAGTCCCCACTTGACCTTTGATATTTGCATCTCTATTCGCATATGACCCCAACGGATATCGTTTTTATCCGTTGACTTTATCCTGCCAAGAAACCTACCCATATATATTGTGAGTTTGGTGTTCACATGATTTCTGTTTTTGTATTGATATGATTTCTATTTTCGTATATTGATATAATTCCATCTTTATCCTCGGCTGCTGTTTATATACGTTAGAGAAGCTGTCCATCTCTCAGAATAGAGTTAGTTTGGCCTTCTCTATTGCATCTGTTGGCTTTAGGAGATCTATGACAGATAGCGGGTCTAACTGCAATTCTAGTTTTAACCGAGCCCTGTCTGGGGCGTGGTCTTGACATTCTTCTAACAACGGCGCTCCGAATAGTACGTCGGTTATATATCCGCGTGTTGGGAATGAAAGTCAGCAACAAAATTAATGCAGGTCTTAGACGTTGACCATTTTCGTTAAACCCACGATCACGGACCGGGTATGTTACTAACAAACCTAGACACAGAATCAGAGCGAAGTTTGGATTTCGACCATATCACAGGTGTCTCGGACGCCGGAAGGACGTAACTCCGCACAGCGAATTGCGGAGCATGAAACTGCGGAGCATGAAACAAGGCAACCAATGGACCTACAACGTCTATTTCTTTATCTAAAGCATCTATAATTGTTTATTGTTAAGCAAGTTTATCTCTGCAGCCGATGTAATATGCAGCTACCAGCCGATTCGTCTCGCATCAAAACACGGGCTGTGTACTCGCGGGCAGATGGCCACGGAATACGCTGATCACATGTCGGATTAACGAGACTGATGATTTCGGTAAATGAGTGATTTCGGTAATTCGTTGCAAATTAGGTGTGTCAGAGTCGGACTGCGAGACTGTCGGATTAACGGGTCTAAATAGCACTGATTGAATCGGTTCCCATCATTAGTGTCGGATCTTCAATCATTTACTCCATTGTATATAACATCCATAATACAGGTGTTTACAACTATGACTGGATTTCATGTATTCAAAATGTTCTAAACAATATTGGTTTAAGTTATATATGGTTGTCACAGTCTCCTGTTTCATCTTCCTGGCTCAAAGCAACAGCTCACTCTATTTTAACTGATCATGCTAAACAAACCTGGAGCTCTGAGGTGGAAAATTTAAAAAAAGTGTAGTCTATTCTCTCTTGAAACCAGAATTTGAATTAGAAAATTATCTGACGTCCCTCCGCCAAAATAGATTTAGCTATCCCTCTACTTTTATTTCGTACTTCATGCCACCACTTACCAATTGAAAAAGGAAGATGGAATGGGATACCTATTTGTGAAAGAAAATGTAAACTGTGTTTTATTGATGATATTGGAGATGAATTTCACTATATTTTTAAATGTCCATATTTTACTAAAGAAAGAATTTTGTATATCCCACCTACATATTCTAAAAGACCTAATATGATTAAATTTCAAAGACTTTTCACTTGTAAAGAGATATCTGTATTAAAAAAACCTTAGTAAATTCTGTCAATATGTAATGCAAACTGTAAAATCTTCCGGCTAACCACATATCCGCTATTATAATGTGTATTTTGCTGTCATTTTGTACCTCCTATGCCGAGGATCTCTGCCTGAGCGTAATAAAGTTCTGTTCGAAATTCTGTTCTGATAAAACCGATTGTCAGATTAACGAGACTTGACTGTAAATAGTTTTGGATGGGTTGCCAAATTGAAAACAAATAGTTTTTACTGCCGTGTGTTGTTCGGAATTAGTTTTCATATTAGTAACCTTAAGCAGCTATTTGATATTATAAAGTCATAAAAAGTAATACTCTCCTAAATAGGTTATATAAAACCCAACAGTGCTTTGTGCGTCACGTTGTAAAACCACAAGGAGAAACATTATCGTATAGGGTGTGGGCATAACACTTTATCCTTGAGGGTAAATGGACCAGGATGCCATAACCAATCTATTTTTAATCAGATAAGCAAGTTTCGTAAAGGTCAGTTAATAGTTTGCTGTATGTAGCGAATAGTTTCGAGAAGTGTGTACGATGAAGGTTGATATTGGTGAGGTGAAATGGGGGTTTAACGTCGCGTCAATGGTTATTGCACTTAAAGCGACGTGCATGGTCAGGGTAACAACAAGTACCACCCTTTAACGTCTTTTGTTATGACGCGGCCGGGAATCGGACCTTGGACCTTCAGCTGTCCGGGCGGACGCTCTACCACTAGACCACGGAGGCGGTCTTAAGGTTTATGTAAATAAAGGCTGACCTTATTCGTTTTCAGTGGTATGATAAGGTTTAACCTCATAAGGAACTGTTGTGAAATTTCTTTTTGTGTTCGAGAGAAGTCCGCAATATATCAGCTGTATTACGGAGGGCGGTACATCGTCTCTGGTTCTGGCAATCTTGTGGTTGATATCATGAGCAACTACCCTTACCTTCATGGCATGGTGACAGCCAAATCACAAACTGTAGCCAACCAATCCTCATTAGATGTGAAGTTTATCACATTCACGAAGCAAACGGGCGCGCATGGTTGACAAGAAAAGCATTATCATATATTTGCTTTGAATCCACGAACATCGGATCCTGGAATCAAAGGGGCACAACTAACTCTGCTCAGCGCAGGATTATCCGACAGCTAGATATTCTGTTAAATCAGGAGTACCCGGTAACCTGTATGTAGTTATTCGCATTAATAATCTATCCTCTAATTCAGCTAACTTAACCAATCACACACGAGTCATCACTTCAAAAGATACTATAGTGAGTGAGTGAGTATGGTTTTACGCGGCTGTTAGCAATATTCCAGCAATATCACGGCGGGGGACACCAGAAATGGGCTTCACACATTGTACCCTTGTCGTGAATCGAACCCGGGTCTTCGGCGTGACGAGCGAACGCTTTAACCACTGGGCTACCCGACCGCCCCAAAAGAATATATACACTTCAATATTGGGTTTGACCAAAAAGATTCTATCGTAGTCAAAACATTAGTATGACACCTGTATCAAATTATATCACATCCAAAAACCAATTCTTGTTTGTTTCATTTGAAGCCACCATCAAACATGGATGTATTTTCTCTTTTTCCCCGGCAGTACATTTTGAACGTAGGAATCTGGCATACGCAAACATTTGTCCTTTACAAGTTTCGTCAAGGTGATATCACGGGTGAAATGGGTATTCTAGAAGTGGGCCTGGTTCGGCTAGAGCTGATGTGTGTCTGTAGTGCTTGTAAACACGTACCAAGACTGCAAATTACAAACAAATTATTGATTTATTATAACTGTAATAACAACTTGTGGTGAACGTGATTATAAACGATTGCGTTTGGCATACGTCACTTGTATGTTAAAATGTTATTTCTGTATCCTGTAGGAACTTAATAAACCATGATTATGGTTGTATGTGTTTCATATGTCACTTTAATTATATTTTGAATAATTTTTTATTTAATGATGGCAGTGTCCCATAAGCCGGATAGGCTGGGTACCTTTGTTTTTGTTTTTGTGTGTGTGTGTGTGTGTGTGTGTGTGTGTGTGTGTGTGTGTGTGTGTGTGTGTGTGTGTGTGTGTGTGTGTGTGTGTGTGTGTGTGTGTCTCTCTCTCTCTCTGTGTGCAACGAAAATATAACTGGAGTAATGAATAAAATTATACGGTTAAATTTACATCTTGTCACTTACCTGAGAAGACACTAAATAAGTTATAGAACTACAAATTAAACGTTATGTTCCACTTTCACGAATCTTATACGACATAACATGACACAACTGAGCACAACGTTCAAAAGTTATTTCAAATAAACTAACTACCTTACCTGAAAGCCATGTGACAACCTTGCTGGTAGTATCCTCAGCACGTTCTGAGAATCCAACGGACTGGTCACTTTACTATAGTATTTCACATCTCGCATTGATCACGCATAGTCTCCCACGCCCCCGAGAGCTGCTTTGTTCTGTGACGAAGATGACAATTGTGAAAACAGACCCACTAGTTCACAACGACCAGCATATGTCCGTAGTAATGGCAAGCGTTGGTGGTTAAAATCGATTTCTTCCTTTCATTCACACGGACTTAGCTTCTGCCAGTTCTCGGTCCTAGAGCCGCTCTATCATCTACAGATATATAAGATAAATGTTGAGCCTTCAGAGGTTTGTGTCCTATGATCCACATGTTGTTCCAGTTTCAGGTGATTCTGATTTAAGCAACTGAAGAAAAACATATTTTAAGACAGAATACATATACCGAACGGCGAAACAAAGTCACTTCAAAGGCTGGTCACAAAGTTCTAAGCCTAACAAACAAAACCAACAATTGTGAAAGTGTTTTTAATTTTATTTTTCAACATCATCTCTCTTCTTTTCAATACACTGCTCATATCGATAGTGAAGCTTTTCAGTTCAAGTCAGTCTGAAACCTCCCTGAAAACTCATTCATGGTAGCTTTGAGGTCATCGTTGTCGTGATAGCTCGTTGTCGTGATAGCGCTTTCCACGAAGGTGTTCTTTCACTTTAGGAAACAGGTGGAATTCACTTGGTGCCAGGTCTGACGAGTATGGTTGGTTGGTTGGTTTGTTGTTTAACGCCGCACTCAGCAATATTACAGCTATATGACGGCGGTCTGTAAATAATCGAGTCTGGACAAGACAATCCAGTGATTGAACATCATGAGCATCGATCCACGCAATTGGGATCGATGACATGCATCAACCAAGTCAGCGAGCCTGACCACCCGATCCCGTTAGTCGGGGAGGGTGAGGAAGCTCTTAGAACCCACATTGTCGCACAGCAGCCTTTGCAAGTCGAGAGGTGTGAGAAGAGGCATTGTCATGAAATTGTAGAACTGCAGCAGTCAGCAGTCCTCGCCGCTTTTCTTTGATAGAGTCTCTCAGGCGATGAAGTAAATTAGCAAAGTAAGCACAGGTAATCGTCTTTTGACATTCTAAGTAATCAACAAGGATAACACCCTTTGCATACCAGAATACTGATCTCCTTTTGAATTTGACGAAATACTCCTCAATAAGCTATAACTTTTATCGAGTAGTGTCAGTTCTATTTTCCTTAAGATCAGTATTAGAAACGCATTGGCACCCAACGAGAGGATATATATTCATCTGTAAATGTTCATGGAGAATAATTTCATTGGATCCATGGATATTTCCTCATTTTCAGCAATGGTAATACGTCTATCTATTTTTTCTATCTCCTTGGTTAAATTTTCATTGATGGAAGTTGAGGGATGACCAGACCAAGTGCCATTATCTAGGCTTGTTCTCCCAGCCTTAAACATAGCTGCCACATATTTAACAGTGGAATAGCTAGGGAACTTATCCAAATACACCTGTGACATGCGGTCGTGAATTTCTAGGGGTGTACTGTCCTCTGAAGTAAAAAACCTGAACACTGCTCAGTACTCGTTCATTTCCATTTCTGTGTCCATTTGGACCCCTATCTCGTTCAACTGACTGTCACTTATATACAAATAGGCCCATAGTTGAAACTTAGTCAGGCTTAGACCTTTTTGACCAGCCCTCGTATTTCATAAAAGGTGGTATCTCGTTTTTAAATTGGGATGTTTGGGATATTTTTGGGGCGGCGCATACAGGCCCGACATTCTCCTGTACAAGATTTACCCCAATTGGAAGCAGCATTGCATCAGAAGTGGTTGTTGTTGACTCATCAACAGATCCAACGTCTGACTGGAGGCATGAGACGTAGGGTGGAATGCGTCATACGAGCACGTGGCGGTTATACCCGCTACTGATCTGTTTCACGTGTGATGTCAAGTAGAGATCTGAAGGAACATTTTCACATGAAACATCAAACGTAACTCGTTTACTTAATCCCGCAGCTCCATATTTTTTTTGTATTGTCTAAGGTCAAAAACAGTACCTGTGTTGCTATTATGTTTTGGTCAGTAAATTTCAATCACAGCTCACCAATATCTTCTTTATTTGTTGTCAAATATTTCTTCTATCCGATGACATTGGTATCGCCCAGCTACTGTGGTCAGTCATCCCATGCCATGATTTTGCCATTTGTCATGGTTCAGTAATAGGGGTGTGCTTAACTTTTCTTCTTTATGTATATTAATGCATTTTTTTAAGTAACTCGTTTTTGACATTAGTCTGTATCCAAACGGCACCAAAATACGCGGATCAAACATTATTGTATCGATACTAACACCATGTTGGCCAGACAGCACGAATGGTTGCGAATGCTTTTAATATCCACGTGAGAACCATCTACAGATTACAGCAACGATACCAGGTCACCAACATCACGAAAAGCCTGGTTTCTCTTACTCTTCGTAAGTCTTGTCATGGTAGTGATACAATACAAACCATATATTGTTATGGCGGTTGAATACAGACTTATGTCAAAAACAAGATACTTCCAAATAAATGCAATAATATTTCAAGGGGAAACGTTCATGAAGTATTTTCATGAAGTGACGTTTCTTTTGCGCTTCAGTATATATCTTACGGCCTAAATCTAGGAATAGATTAATATCTTTGTTGACTCAATGCTTAGTATTTTGCGCAAATCAGTTTAACCTTTCGTTAGGAAAGTCTTTTCCTTTAATGAGGTATGTCATGGTTTTTTTTCAAAGAGTTGGATAAACGATTTCTTAGATAAAAAGATCCAATAACTCAATTGCTACAAGGCCTGCATATATCTTCTACAAAATACTAAATGAAGACAGGCCATGATATGTCCCCAGTAACTAAATACAAGAACACTACACGTATGTTGCTGACATATCAACTTCACTTCTTTTAGAATATCGTAGGCAAAAAGTGTCAAATAAAACATAGAAACGAGCGACGATACTACTCACGTATCATGTCACGTTGACTATATCTTTGTTTTGGAACATCATTTTTTAATGTAAAATTTCAACAGATATGTCATCCTACTCACACATCTGAGTCCCAGGGAGGGGCAGGTTAGCCAAAATTACAAAGGCAGAAGGTGACCTCTTAAGCACTGACGTGAATAAGAAGAAGCAGAAGAAAAAGAACAAGAGGAACAAGAAGCAGAACAAGGAGAAGAAGAAGAGCAAACAGAAGAAGCAGGAGAAGTACAAGTAGAACAAGGAGAAGAAGAAGAGCAAACAGAAGAAGCAGGAGAAGTACAAGTAGAACAAGGAGAACAAACAAAAGAACCAAAAGAAGAACAAAACAAACAAGCAGAAAAAGAAGACGCTGTACAAGAAGACAGGGAAAAGCGAAATAAGCATATAAAGAACAAGAAGAAAAAGGAGAAAACCAGCCTCAAAAGTAGAAGAAAAAGAAGAGAACAATAACAAGAACAAGAAGAAGAAGGAGAAGAACAAGCAGAACAAGAAGAAGAAATATGCCCCGGGTATCGTGTGCGGGTATGGTGATGCTTGTAGCAGAGGGGGAGTGGAAGTGGTTCAGTGTGGATGGGTATGGATCTGGTGGTTCGGGGTGGGTCGGGATGTGTGGTTGGACATCCACAGGTACCCTCAACACCCTCTGTTCCTGTTCTTTCGTGTCATTCTATTTGTAAGCATGCAGATTTCATAAATATTTCAATATTACACATAAGGTTGAAACAACGAGTAAAATTACATTGAGGCGTTTGCATATGTTCAAATTAGCAATAATCAATGTTGGTCAATGAATATTGTTTCATGATTTAGAAAATTACGATATGTCATCACCCATTGTTCTGATAATCTTTCTCGATTTGTCAGTTACATACACTTGCTCATGGGATTCGTAATACTTGCAAAACTGTATAAACCAAACTCACTCATTTGTGATCCAGGTCATATCCAAAAATTGTAGTGTAATAATTGGAAATGTTTATAGAGCAGACAAAAAGCCACTCATACTGGGATCTCATTGACAAATCTATAGGTAATTCCATAGACCTTAATACTGATACAATTATAACAGGAGATTTTCACATTGATTTTCTAGGAGTAAATAAACAAAAAAATTAATATCTTCAATATGGCATATGGTCTAAAACAGAAAATCTCTGAGCCAACTAGAATAACCTACCATTCTAGTACGCTACTTGATTTGATCTTTGTATCACTTTCTAGTATTGTAACGACATTCGGTGTGCTTGACCCTGTTTGTAGAGATCATTGTCCAGTGTACGTAGGAATTAATATACCTAAACCAAAATGTTTTGTTTATACCAGAAATACATTTAATTATAATCTTATCGATGTTGATGGGTTATTAGTAGATCTCAATTGTAATGACTGGGACGAGTTAATAAATAGCAATTGCGTAGATCTAGATGATGCAGTTACAGAATTCACTTCAATTCTTTGTAAAAGCTTCGACGTTTACGTCCCCAATAAAATGATAACGGTAAGAAGTAAGGACAGTCCGTGGATGAACAATGAGATTCGTCGTTTAATGCGTAAACGCAGCCGTAAACATAAATCTGCAAAAAAGAGAAACTATCCCTCAGATTGGAAAACTTTTAGACAATTACGAAATCTAGTTGTCACCTCTGTTAGAATTGCAAAACAAAATTACTGCAAAATATTAGATGAAAAAAATAATAATTCCCCAAATACTAAACCTCGCTGGAGTTAGGTGAAGCGCTTTCTAAAAAACAAAAATCCAAAAATTCTCTTTCCAGCTGTTATACATAAAGATAAGGTTTATGATGATGATATATGTAAAGCTAATATTTTAAACGACTACTTCTCTGAACAATCGACAGTCGAATTCCCGTCAACAACATTGCCAGCTGTAGGTACTGAGTGTTCTAACACATTGGACCATATTGTCCTCACCCCAGGGGAAATTCAAGATGTTTTACTCTCTGTTGATACCACCAAGGCATCCTGACCTCACGGTATAAATAACAAACTTATCAAAGTTTCTGCTAAAAGAATATCCTTCCCATTATCATTAATCTTTAACGTGTCACTTAAATATTCTGTTTTTCCATCAAAATGGAAATTGGCATCTGCATTCCCTATTCAAGAAAAAGGAAATGTAAATGAATGTAGTAATTATAGACCAATCGCACTAACAAGTTGTTTGGCAAAAGCATTTGAAAAATGTATCCATACACATGTGTTTAACTTCTTCAAAGACAACAGTATTCTGAGCAATCTCCAGTCAGGCTTTATACCAGGCGATTCCAAGAGCTACCAATTATTAGATCTGTATAATTTTATTTCAAAGGCTCTGGACAATGGAAAAGAAGTAAGGGCAGTGTTTTGTGATATTAGCAAGGCCTTTGATAAAGTCTGGCATAAAGGATTACTTTATAAATTATCTTCATGTGGAATTTGAGGAAAGTTGTTGAAATGGTATGACATTTATCTGTCAAATAGAATACAAAAAGTGGTTATTTATGGTAAATAATCACAGTTAAAATCTATCACGGCAGGTATTCCACAGGGATCGGCCCTAGGACCATTATTATTTTTTATCTTTATAAATGACCTGGATGATGATATAGACAGTAATATACGTCCGTTTTGCAGACGATACGTCACTTTATATTATTGCCGATCCTAGCACAGCAGCGATTAATTTAAATGTTGATCTAGAAAGGATATCCGTATAGGCGAATAAATGGCAAGTAACGTTTAATCCACACAAAACCGAAACCATAATGTTTTCAAGAAAAAATAACCCAAGTCTAAAACCTGTTCTTAAAATGAAAGGTACTCCAATAACAGAGGTCTCATCGCACAAACACCTAGGGCTAATTTTACAGCAAGGTGGCTACTGGTCAAATAATATAGATAATATAGTAGATAAAGTAAGCCCAATGATTAACTGCTTTAGAACTTTCAAATACCGCCTGTCCAGAAAAACGTTACAGAATATATATTTATCATTTATTTTACCAATATTCGACGATTGTGACCAAGTATGGGATAACTGGTCTTAAGAAGAAGCGTTTGTATTGGAATGGCTAAATTTAGACGCACTGAGAACAATATGTGTAGCTACTCGTGGTACCAGCCACGTGTCTCTATACTTTGAAACTAACCTTACACCCTTATCAAAAAGACGGCAATCACATAAATTAAAAACATTTTACAAAATGCTTAACAATTTGGCCCCTGAATATCTATGTCTCAGCGGGTTCACGTTACAATTGAAGAACTTCTTTATAGCTACAGACTGTAAATGCTAGAACAGTTAACTACCACAAATCATTTTTACCCGACACAGTGCGAATTTGGAATGAATAATCGGATAATGTTCAATCCAAATATACTGTAAATGACTTCACTAAATGTATCACCAAGACAGAAAATCCTAAAATATTTAGCTTTAACTTAGACTATGGTACCCGTTTCTGTCAAATTATCCATTGCCGCCTCAGATTAGGATGCAGTGATTCAAATGCACACAAATATCATAGACATATTCATGATTCTACTACCTGCTCCTGTGGATATCATCATGAGGATCCTATGTATATAGGAAATGCTACAACATCTACTGATACTAACCTTGCTATTGTACAATCTGTCCATTTGTTCATTGCAAAATCAAAAAGATTTAAAATCTAAATATGTCTTCATAACGATTAAATCATCGATCAAATAGTTGTTTGTATGTGTGATATGCTGGTATGCTGTTTGTGTCCTTTTTCTTGGAAATAAATATTGTTTAAATCATTTGTTTCGGGGTAATTACCCACTCATTCTCATCCAAATAATTCCATATTTTTTTCAAATATTCAAATATTTAGTTAACAAGGTCTGTGAAAGGCATTTGGAAGTGATACACGCGAGGAAGTGAATATATGGATGGCAACTTCTTTATTTTGAGGATTTATTTTATTTATTTTATTTCTTTATGTTTTGAACCAAACATTCAAACCAAAGTTGTCGGAGGCGGGCGTGCATCATGTTGTCAATCCCTGGATTGTCTGGGCCAGACTCGATTATTTACCGTCATATAGCTGGAATAATTCTGAGTGCGGCGTTAAATAACAAACCGAACTAAAGCATGTCATCGATCCCAATTGCGTGGATCGAAGCTCGTGATATAAATCACTGGATGGTCTGGTCCAAACTCGATTATTTGCAGACCGCCGTCATATAGCTGGAATATTGCTGAGAGCGGCGTAAAACAACCAACCAACCAACCAACCAATTGCAACCAACCAAAATACTATATAATTTTTGGAAGCATCTAAACGCAAGGACCAACTGCACACTCCAAACGTAACAGAACAGAAACCGTATGGCCATATTTGAAACCCGGGATCAATGCACTTGCTTGTTCTGCCCGTGAATCTCCATGAATAGGGCAATTTCCAAAGCGTTGTCTGTTAGCGGCTTTTCAACTGCGAAGTCATATCACAACTGAAACACAAGGAAACAACGTTAACGCTGGCAGACGATTGAACGCAAGAGAGTCGCAGTCGCGGTATACAGAGCTAGATATCTAGACTCATTCGTGACCAACCGCCGAATAGCGACTCGTGCCCCTCTCATGGCCATTTTTGCGACGGGGTTCCGTCTTAGCGCAAACGGGCACGCCTAAAACAATTGTCAACTCGTTGCGTAATGGATCACATATATTTCCCCATATATAATATTTATTTCAGATGCAATTTAAAGCACATCTGGACATGAGGAATTATACAGTGGGTTGAACACATTTAACAGTGTCTTGGGTATATTTTTAGATGCCAGACATATGTAAAATCAAAAATTATTTCTGAGGGATTCTTTGACGAAGAATTTGAAATCATTCGCGAATTCCGATTGGTTTGTCGTATTTTCGCACCTAACATTCATCGTTAGGGGGACGAGTCTTCTTGCAGGTTACGGAAAGGGGCGAGTGGTGACGAATGATCTAGACTTTGGTATGGGCAACAATTACCGGAATAATGCCACATCGGAAGAATAAAACACCCGGAGCAAGTGCAAGGGAATTAAGCGGCCCAACGTTATTGTGATGAAATCCTTACACGTGTTTTACGGAATATTTTTGCCATTATGAGCAAAGCCATCGTGGTCTTTCAAAAAGCCATTCTAAGAAGCTTCGGTAACACAATATTGTGACTTTTTGTATTACGCCATAATGGGCTGACAACAACACTATTCCAACAACCTCACCCATAATCTTACGTATCCATGGTAACATTGTTCTGTCATTACTAGCAATCAAGATGCTGCCTGACATCAATTATCGATGAATTATCGGTGAAATAGTTCACAATTAACTTGTCAAATAATAAAATATTATTCCCTGGGATGAAATATGGCAACACTCTCAGTAGCCACCGGCTTACCCAAGGCGACTATGCTTGTCGTAAGAGGCGACTAACGGGATCGGGTGGTCAGGCTCGCTGACATGGTTGATGCATGTCATCGATCCCAATTTCGTGGATAGATGCTCATGATGTTAGTCACTGGATCCAGGCTCGATTATTTACAGACCGCCGACATATAGCTGGAATATTGCTGAGTGCGGCGTTAAACAACAAACGAACCAAACATTCAAACCAAAGTTGTCGGAGGCGGGCGTGCATCATGCATCTACCGAGTCAGCGAGCCTGACCACCCGATCTCGCTAATCACCTCTTACGACAAGCAGAGTTGCCTTTTACGACAAGCATGGGTTGCTGAAGACCTATTCTACCCCGGATCTTCACCTCAGATGTTAACTCTCCACAGAAGTTAACCCTCCCTGAATATTTTCAATTTAAGGCACCGCTTATAACAGATATCCTTTCAAACCCATCTCCTAAGAAACACGAGCATATTTTATTTCTTAAATACACGTCAATACACGTCAATACACGTCAATACACGTCAATACACGCCAGATCTGGGACGAGTTGGGTCCTCCGGATCCTGAGCCACAGACACAGCAACGGCTTCAACATGCAACAGACCGAGTTGCCTTGTGCTCGCCAAATCAATGTTTCTCCCAATATAAAAAAAATCAGAACTACTAATCATAGGATTCCCGTTGAAACTGGTCGAGGGCTGAACCGCCAGTGTCCACTCTGTAATCCAGTTGCTGTGGGAGATGAGTTTATTTATTTAGATGTGAAGCTTTTATCTAACAACGATATGAATTCAAACTTAACAAACTCATGACTACTTACAGTGAAAGAGATAAAAAGACTCAACTGAATTCTTTAACAGTGTGTAATACAATTGGTAAATTGTCTTAATATCGTATCCTGTTTTCATTACTCTTGCTAAATGCTGTCATTTGGAAAATTGTATATAATTGTAGCTCATGTACCACCGTGGGTGGTTTTTTTGAGAATATTCCAGCTATATGACGGCGGTCTGTAAATAATCGAGTCTGGACCAGACAATCCAGTGATAATCATCTTGGGCATCGATCTACTCAATTGGGATCGATGACATGCATCAACCACGTCAGCGAGCCTGACCACCCGATCCTGTTAGTCGCCTTTTACGACAAGCATGGTCGCCTTTTACGGTAGGCATGGGTTGCTGAAGACCTATTCTACCCCGGATCTTCTTTCAGGAGTAGATATATCACGATCATTAAGTTTTTGCCCTTTTTCTCGATACCAATGAAAGCGACAAAACCCTGCAGCCTATAGAAACGTGAAAGTGTAGAAAATAATCTTTCAAGTAATTTTTGAACGATAACATTCGAACTTTTTGGCATGTAATTTGCTATCCTCTGGCCTTCGTTAATACAAAAAGTACCCATTGTATAAAATGCAATGTTGTCGGAATCGTACAATGGACTCCTCTAGAAATGTTTTTAGGCTTGAGAAAAAAGGTTTTGTCCCTTTTGTTGACCAATTCAACCTTCTTTATTTCTGTATGTATATTGGATTTCTGTCTCGTATAATCTTATCAGATGTGTTTAATCAGAAAATGGCTGTGAAATTCTGAACATTCTGAAATTCTGATCACAGCGTCATTAAACTAAAGCACTCCCTGACTCACTACAGTAAAGAATGAATCGGACTCATTGGAATCCCATTTGAGTCCCTTTTGAATCTGTATATTAAAAACTAATATTTTCTTTCGATCTTTATATTTTTTCAAATAACAAGAATGTATCGGACAGAAGGCGGAAGACCTTTATGGAAGGTGATTTGCTGACTGTCCTATTTTCTGTACTGTCTGCAGTTAAAGGTCTTGTCAAAGTGAGGACCGTCACTAATGCAAGGTCAACGCATCTTCAATTACTACAAACCTTTATTTCAATTATACTGATAAGCCTTATATTCCACGGTGATAACGTATAAGGTTTCTGTGAGGAGTCATTTTGACAGTTCGGTCAATGACCGAAATGTAATCAATGGCAATGCTCAGTTCATTGGAACAATATTCAAACACTAATCAATAGTGATTAGCACTTCTTTTTTGTATCAAACCTATTCGTGAAGGTTCTGACCACGGAGCTTACACCAGATAGACACATTCAGTGGGACTAAATGGGGAGTAAGCTTTCTCCAAGTAAAATATTTGTAAAAAGTCCATGAAGGATTGTGGGTGTAGTTGAGTGGTGAATACATGCATTGTCAACTTATCTGTTTAACGTGAAACGTGTTGTATACTTGGTGTATATGAAGCGAAATCAAGTTCGTACACAGTATATAAGACATTTGACTACACTAATGAAATGGTGAGGTGAGGTGAACGTCGCGTGCAAGATTATTGCACTTATATAGCGACATGCACGTGTGTGTGTGTCTGCTTGTACTCGACCGGACTGATGCCGCTTTATAGTGCTAGCTCACTGACATGAATACCCCACTCAGACACAGTATACTGACTCCGAGCCGACCAGTCCTTGTTTTAGCCCCTTAAAGCCGACCGCCAGACAGGGTAACAACAAGTACCATCTTTTAACGTCTTTTGGTATGACGCGGCCGGGGATCGAACTCCGGACCTTCCGCTCTCCAGGCGGACGCTCTACCAGTAGACCACAGAGGCGGTCAATGAAAGGAAGACATTGAGGATGCACTTATCAAATGCACGCTGCAGTATATATTGCTACACAGACATTAAACCAAAATTTGGCAGGTTGTATCGACACTTGACACGGCAAATGTCTCGGCTTATATAACAGTTTTTCGGTCGGCGTTTGGAAACTTTATTTCTGGAATTGAAACATGATTTGTCTTTTCTGATGTGACATTGAGTTTGACCCGAAAATGAGACTCCTCAAACAACCCAACATAAACATCCTCTTCACTTGCATTACTACCTTGATCCAGGGCACAAGAAAAGAAGGGCCGAATCCTACCCACAAGGCAGTTTATAAGATCAAATGCAGCTGTGAAGGAACATACATCGGAGAAATATCAAGACCACTCAACATCCTCATCACGGAACACTAAACTACTTCACTTCAGATTACTTGATGTTTCAGATCACATTCTGAAAACAAATCCAACAGGTGGATCCAGTGTATCACCGGGATCATTACATTAGCCAGTCGACCAACCTTACAAAGAACTCCATCAGAGAACTACATCAGAAGATTCAAAGCGACTATTACAAGGACCAAGGATACTTCAACCCACGAGTCTACCGCATGGGTAGCCCAGTCGTCAAAGGCGACGCAATTCGTTGTGCAGAGTTGCGTCCCTTGGGCAAGTCAGGAATCTATGACTGCGGGTTCGAATCCCGGTTCGCCCCGATTATGTTTCCAGGTTTGTCAGCACCATTCCCGTGCTCGTGGGTTTTACCGAAGAGGTAAAGTGAAAAGATTTGGCGTGGTAGTGTGAAGATGTGGGCAAGTTCTGGGGAAGTTAATGGCACAACGTTACACGGATGAGATGTTTCGGCCTCACGTCCTTCCTATGATTTTCTATAAATTCCTGTCCAGTAGCTTTATTCCGCTTCAGACCTTTAATTCAAATGTAATTACTTCAGGCTGAATTTTTTGCGTGAAAAACTTTAGTATCATTTGTGCAGCGTTCATTAATTTCTGTGAAGTAGGCGTAAAAACTATAATTACCATCATTTCTATATAACATTTTCCAAAATTATCTCGGGGAAACGTGTTTTGTCAATTTTTGTTTATCCGGGAGGCGTTATGTGTATTATTTTTGTAGCCTTTAATCCGTTTATCAATACACTTTCATAGTTCTTTGACATTTGCTGGTAATTAACTCTATTTAAAGGCGATTTTCTCATTTTATTTTTTGCTTAATAACCTTTTATGCTGGATTCTACATTCTTTGTCAAATCAAGGCTTGTAACATTTCGTTTTATGGTTAGAACATGTTTTTAACAATACTGATTGACAAGCGATAGCTTTCTCGCCAAAGTAACACAGATTCTCGTTTTAAATCTCTGAATTTGGCTTTTAGCGAGAATGAGCCGTAATCTTTGCAATAAAACCGTGTCCTACCAAGTTGTTGATCCCTCGGGTTATAAAGGAACCAGCATCTGTACGGAAACGTCACATTAAAGGATAGAGAAGCTGCATTAATAACTCCTGTTTTCCTGGCTTCGTAAGTTTACATGTATATTTCATTTAAAGCAAAGCAGCTGTTTCCAACCTATTGTTTGGTAATTTTATGCTTATAAATAGAGATGATTAAGCATATGATCTTTACCAAAAGATATTTTGTCGGCATTGTAATTGGTTCTTTTCTTAAGGTTACCCGAAAAGGACGAGTAACGAAGAATGCCATTACTTGTATATTGACACCATCCACAAAACCATCGTATCACCTAGGTTTGCAATCGTCGTAGTGCCAGGATCGCTGGATGGAACGGAAATATAATCTGCTAGATACTAAACACCAAAGGACGAATCAGCAAATGTCAGCCTACCCTCTTGTGTATTGAATTTAATTTAACCGTGGTTCTATATTTCAAAATAGCATTGACGTCACACAAGTCAGTTTGCATTCATGGCATGATTCGTATGTGCCAGAACCTATTTTGGGATGCAAAGTGTTGAAAAAAGAACATATATAGCTCAATTTAAAACAAAAATGTATCCAATGTGAAAAGAGATTGCAATTAATATTATACACACAAAATGTAGTCTCAGATGTAACAGTCTGAATGATTTGTTTTGAGTTAAATTGTCTGACTTTATTCCAAGACATTACGTTAGGTAATAGTCAGTTAACTAAGTTTCATGCTTAGTTTGCTCAAACATTTATGAATTGACGTTCGATTTTCGCTAGCTCCGACGTTCATACAGTTTGGCACTAACTGGATGAAGGTTCATACTCCAGTGAACTCACACAAAGTGAAGGTCAATTGTTACGGGTTTTTTTTCAGTATTTCAAACCTCGAGGCTCTTCATTTAGTACTTATGCCTTCACGTTCACATAGATAGCCATACAACAAAAAGCTGTATCGAGAATACAATGATTCATAAAAATGTGAGGGGATTTGAGCTAATGCATGCTCAACTTGTTCCACAAAAACACCTTTTGTATTTTGCTTATAACAAATAGTTTCAAATCATATCATTAAAACATGGTAAAGGTCTGTTAATTACCCCATTACGTCAGTCACTGGTATACACTGGCGCGTCGTTATACATTTACATCAAGTGCAGGACGTCAAAATGGCCGACACGATGATCGTGACAGGAGAGATTTTCGAAGTTATTAAAATGAACCTGTGGCGATTGTAAATGTTAATCATCATGATCAATTGACCGATCATTGAAAGGTGATTTTTAAGATGTGCCAAACAGATTCTGAGGATAATTAATTATGTGCTGTGGACTGTCACTCTCAGTCCAGACTCAGATCGAGTCCATGGTTTAGATGTGCACCCTGATTGGTCGTATCGATGATATTCGTGAAAGGTATTGCAAACTGAGTCAAACTCTCTCTTTTGTCAATGTATGTTAAAACGCTAGGCTTAAGATTAAAGGGTCTAAAGGATCAGAAACAACGTTTATGTGTGTATTCGTGCTAGGGAATTCCCAGGGGTTTGCCAAGGTGTGTGGAAGTCCGTCAGTGTTTACGTCATTTCAAGAATACAGTCTATTCATAAAACAATATGTCGTTCATACACTTATGGACGTCAGTTTCGCGGTCATGTAACCGGTCTCTTGTCCACGAGAAAATCCGTTTATCCTGTTAACTTCACACTGTCTTTGTAAAAATCATTATACTTTGCTCGCATATAAAACAAGCATTGACAGGTGTAGCAAACGCCAGCAACTTCGTAAGCTAACGTGAAGAAGCCACAGCAAATGAAAATTAAGCACGCTTACCAAGAGTTAGTTCTAATCGCACGTCACTATAATGACGTTACAATTAAGGCACATACAGCAGAAAATATGACTTCACTCACTGCTATAGAAAAGTGCCAAATCCTAATTCAAATCCCTTGAAATACATTGTCTTAGTGGATTGGTATCATGTTTTCTGCCCTAAATACTTTGAATATTTGTGACGTATCACTGCACATATAGTTATTATGAAATGCCTACCGACAATGGCCTTAGGAAGTTATTTTCTATACATATTAGCTTCCACGGTGATGCGGTCGTCAAATTGGCTGTTTCAATCAGAGGTGGTTATTGTGATTTGAAACTTCTGATTGACCAATAATAATCGAGAAATCGATGGATTCCCACATCCATGGTAGAAGTAGGCGATACATCTACTGCGATTGGTGTAGTCCCACTGTAGATTAGTTTCCAGTGTATAAATAGGAGATATCTTATCTACAGTGGGACAGCCTCCACACAGTTGGTTTAACTCCATGGTAGAAGTACGCGATACATCTACTGCGATTGGTGTAGTCCCACTGTAGATTAGTTTCCAGTGTATAAATAGGAGATATCTTATCTACAGTGGGACAGCCTCCACACAGTTGGTTTAACTCCATGGTAGAAGCAGGCGATACATCTACTGCGATTGGTGTAGTCCCACTGTAGATTAGTTTCCAGTGTATAAATAAGAGATATCTTATCTACAGTGGGACAGCCTCCACACAATTGGTTTAACTCCAAGGTAGAAGTGGGCGATACACCTACTGCGATTGGTGTAGTCCCACTGTAGATTAGTTTCAAGTGTATATATAGGAGATATCGTATCTGCAGTGGGACAGCCTCGACACAGTTGGTTTAACTCCATGGTACCATGACGCCAAGGACGGTTTCAAAACGGTAATCTTTAGGAACGCGTAGTTACCGTTGTGTACAGAGGAAAGCAAACTTAGAACGTTCCGAAAAAAGTTAGTAGGTAGTGATAGAGATGACAAATATTACTCAAGTTCTCGATTTTTTACTTTATTTTCTTGACTAGTTCAAAATAGCGGCCACAAAATGCACAGTTTTCCAAAACTATGGATGAAATAAACCCTCCGATAGCCATCGCAATCTGTTGAATAATTGTACTGATTGCACTCAAACAATTCATTTCTTGGAAATCACCGCGACAAGTCATTTCTGGGAAATCATCGCGACAGGTCATTTCTGGGAAATCATCGCGACAAGTCATTTCTGGGAAATCATCGCGACAGGCCATTTCTGGGAAATCATCGCGACAGGTCATTTCTGGGAAATCATCGCGACAAGTCATTTCTGGGAAATCATCTCGACAAGTCATTTCTGGGAAATCATCGCGACAAGTCATTTCTGGGAAATCATCGCGACAAGTCATTTCTGGGAAATCATCTCGACAAGTCATTTCTGGGAAATCATCTCGACAAGTCATTTCTGGGAAATCAACATGAAAACTCCCATTGTAGGGGTAACAGGTTGTAGAAATAGTGGAGAAAAATATTGAATGAATTTATGTCACCAACATACTCTATTAAATAACGGGATTTTAGTTATTTTGAACTAGTGCGTATGTAGCAGTTGGTTTGAAACATATCACGAACAGTTATACATATTACGAATCGCTATCTCTCCACCCCGAGCTTCGACCTGACTTAAAGGTACTTACTTCTGCTACTTCAGTTACTCTTCACTGGTATGGCTGCCAAAATAGTCAATTAAGGTGACAGTACTATGTGTCAGAAACACTATATAACTGGTAATGCCACGGCTTTAAGTGAAAATCATAAGTGAAGAAGGAAGCCTAGTACTTGTGGAGACATAGGAACGCTTTTTGTCATTATACCTTACAATGCATTGGTTTAAGACGCTAATATATTGTTAAAGGGGCAAGTACGGAGATACACGTTGTTTACACATATAGATTTCTAACCTGAAGTTCTCTTGATAAGAAGTTAACATTTCGGACATTTACTCTGAATTTTGATATCCCGATATCGTACAGGAAGCAAAATGCACTCTTAGCTCTGGTATCTGCTTAAAATAGATTAAATGGATTAGGTCTCTGAACATCTAAACATGCCAATTTGACAACAAAAGCCGTTTTCGTTGGTAAAGTTAGACGTTGAAAATAACATATCCACTCACGTCTAGCAGTCCACACGGAGCTCGAAGCTGGACCAGATTGCCTTGGAATAACCCTTATCAGCAACTATTGATGCATGCTGGCAGTTTGTTTCTGTACTTATTCATAACGTGAACCATGCTTTTGCTTCAGTGTCTCAAAGATATCAATCGATCATTCAAGTATCCCCTACTGAATGCAGTAAATTGTTTTCGGCTCTTGATCCATCCTTAGGGATAGACTGCCCATGGTGGAATGCGTAATTTCTCCGAATGGTTCAGACAATGGGGCTTGTCTCCCTGAAGATGAGGACGGGAAATATTAACAACCATAATGAAGGGTTACATACCACCATACGACTTATAACGTCTTCCTTACAGAATTAGCGTTATGTAAATATGTATCTAAAAACGATAAGCACGGCTTACTATATATTTCCATATAAATATTAGCGTCAACGCTAATGAACGTCATCGTCAATGATGGGTATTCACTATTAACGATAATGCAAACATTACGACTTGTGACTAGGGTAAAAGCCTTCGTTGAATTAAAAACCCGTTTACATGCCACTTTGAGAATGTAACTAAAATACCACCAGTCGAGCAAATATAAAGCGTCAAAGCAAGAGAAAAACCAGTCTTGTTTATAAGCCGAATAGATTCCATTGGGAGTAAAAGGCAAAACGCTGTGAACAGTCTATGAATGGATCACTGAAAATCAGTGATGACACCAGGTGTTCGCGGAAGGATTAAGCATGTCCTGCCCTACCGGTAGCATCCACTACTCACACAATTTGCGTAAAAAGTAAAGGTTTATTGTCTGACGCCGCTCAGCTTGGTTACTTGGTTTGTTGTTTAACGCCACACTCAGCAATATTCCAGCTATATGACGGCGGTCTGTAAATAATCGAGTCTGGACCAGACAATCTAGTGATTGACATTATGAGCATCCATCCACGCAATTGGGATACGATGACATGCATCAACCAAGTCAGTGAGCCTGACCACCCGATCCCGTTAGTCGCCTCTTACGACAAGCATAGTCACCTTTTACGGCAAGAATGGGTTGCTGAAGACCTATTCTACCCCGGATATTCACAGGTGAACATATCAAGTGAACAATTGCCTTGTCTTGCCACGTGTTTGTGAAAGCTGTCACTGCACGTGGGGTATGATACGCTCACCTTTTCGCGAGGATCTGGTATTATCACTATTTGATAGATAGTGATTCATAAACGCATCCTTGTGACATCCTAGTAGTCGGAATCGTACAATGGACTCTTATGAGTATGGAAGGGTTTTATGACTTTTATCATAATAGCTCTTGCACGAAGGTATCAATATTGCTCTTGTTGATTTAAAACATAAACAGTGAAAGACTAGATTCTCAGGAAACAGCATCACCATCATTACTGTTACCAACAGATATGCATCCATACAATTCAAAGTGCTCTGTGATTCTTTTCATAGCCCGTGGTCGTAACAAAACAATTGGTGCTTCATATTGCAATTCCATTACATCTTAGAGTGTCATGTTATTGTTTGTGTAACCAAGAAATGTTTTTGTTAAAAAACGAAGTCTTAAGGGTCTTATGCTCGTATATATGTCACAAAAACAAATGCCAACAATACTGGAAGTGATAAATTCAAGACCATGCTCGTCGTAAGAGGCGATTAACAGGATCGGGTGGTCAGGGTCGCTGACTTGGTTGATGCATGTCATCGATCCCAAACTGCGTGGATCGATGCTCATGATGTCAGTCACTGTTTATCTGGTCCAGACTCGATTATTTTACAGCCCGCCGTCATATAGCTGGAATATTGCTGAGTGCGGCGTTAAACAACAAACAAACAAAACAAAAGTTTATTAAGATAATACTTTTTCAAAAATATAAAATTTTTAGTAGGATATCTAAGTAGAACGTTGCTACGCTCAGAATTTCCACACGATCCGAAGTATCCGAAGTATACCCTTGGTGTAGAATCTGACAGTTCTCAAGGATGAGACTTCAGAAACCTTGCTTGACTCATGAATTGTAGTCTGCAGTTACATGGCTTGACGAAAGTGTTGATGGCACGGTAGGTGTCGAGGGATATCCCAACATTCCTTTAACACTCAGTGTGCAATAAGCAGAACCTTTTCAGGATACATTGTCTATAATGTATGGTGTCAGCTGAAACCGATTACTGTCCGTTTTATGCGTCCTTACACGACCCATCAAAATTTCAAATATAATATTTGTCTAAAATTATAGAGTTCCAATGATCGAGTACTCAAACCCCTTTAACACAAACTTCATTTCCTTATCACATTTTCTAAGCGTTAAGATTATCGAATCCTTCAATAAAACAGTGTTATGTTTCTCAAAAAAGCTACTCGACGTTGGTTATCAATTGCCAGACAACCGGGAATACCGGCTGATGCAATTTTAACTGTTAAAATCCTGACTGAGGTATGGCCTAAATGATACAAAGTGACTTACGGTCAATCACAGACACGTTAATCTCCAGAGAACATCGATTCATCGAACCCTGTCAGATTGCTTGTCTGCCACCAGACACCTGTGTGTCGGGAAATAATTCAACGCTTTCCGATTTACCATTAATTAACACTAGATTGCGTTTGTTGAGGGGAGTCGTGATAATTCAATTGTCGTCGGACATGAACATGCTCCCTTCAAATACAGAACGTGTGTAGGTGAGGATCGGGACACGAACCTTTACTCACGGCCAATACCCCATATGTCCATTACCACCTCAGGGTAGGTCCGTGACATAAACAAAGAATGAAGCCAGTAATATACACAACAGATTGAATAGCTGCGGAGAAGAAACAACAGTTGCAGACCGAAGCATCATTTAATTCCTAAGGTGCATCGCCTCTCAAAGTAAACATCAACTGCACAGAATTCGTGACTGGAATCATATCTTGTGAAATAAGTAATCACTATCTTTTTATTGTATTTACGTCCATAAAAATCAAATCTGCAAATCCTTTTATTTTGTTCTTTTTGCTCAAAAGGATCACGACTGTTTAGAAATCCTGACAGTCGGCAATACATGTGGTGAGTTTCTCTATGACGTCACATTCTAACGTTAATATGCATAAACTGTATGTCTGAAATCTTTTGAAATAACATGACGGAAAATAATACAGCCTATACAAGAAAATTCTGTGAAAATATTGTGAACGTACATGTACCAACGTGTAGGAGATCGTGTCAGTATCGACCCGTGAAGATCAGTGGTAGAACAGGTCTTGAGCAACCCATGCTTGCCGTAAAAGGCAACTAAGCTTGTCGTAAGAGGCGACTAACGGGATCGGGTGGTCAGGCTCGCTGACTTGATTGATGCATGTCATCGATCCGAATGGCGTGGGTCGATGCTCATGATATCAATCACTGGATTTTCTGATCCAGGTTCGATTATTTACAGACCGCCGTCATATAGCTGGAATATTGCTGAGTGCGGCGTAAAACAACAAACCAAACCAAACCAAAACCACAGCCCCGTAAAGTGAACAAACGAATGAAGCGAAAGTAGTTACGTTAAGGTCAGGGTTCGCAATATACCAATCAAATGCCTCAAGTGACTCTAAAGTTTCATGTGCACACTGTGCAAATGTATCAGCAACATGTGCGGTAATATCTTCCAGCCATCGGGTAAAAATGAGGCGGAGATGTTTTGATGAAGCAGTTATCGTAATAGTAACAAATAACTCAATTATACAGAATAATTGCGGTACTTATGTCTTGTTTTAACCGTATACTTCCAGCTCAGTCTTCCGGCTCTCTGGTCATTAAAATCGAACCAGTGATCCATTGTATGGCTGCAATCTGAATCCTGGATTTGTAGTGTTAGGGAAATAGTTTCACGTTCGTCCGTTAATGTGATTCATTGGCAGCTGGCTTCTATGGTAAGGCATCATCAAGGATTAGTGCTGGATCGCTTCTTATCGCAGGTTAGATCGTATTTCTTCATTTGTGTTCGTCAGTTAATGCCTCCGACCATCACGACGACGTTTGAAGTAGCTAACGAAATAGTAATGGTTCAGGTTAGTGAAACGAGAGCAGTAATAGCTGTGAAATTATACTGGTGCTGAATATAAAACGTCAACGCCAGAGAATAACCAGTCTCGATTATCCGCCGAAACAGATTCCATTGGGTGTAAAAGATGAAAATGATATGAATGGATCACTGAAAATGTGATGACACCAGGACGTATCGAAATAGGTAAACATATCCTTCCCTTTCGGTGGCATCCTTAACCCATACAATTTGGAATTTGCCATTAACTCACAAAAGTGAGCGGAGTTATTTCTGTTGCCTGACGCCGCTCTACAGTGCTCTTGCCATGATGGACGACTGCCACAGCAAGTCAGCTGATGCATTGAACAGTATTTGATTTATATCGCGGCGTGTTAGCTTATTGTCGGAGGAAACCAAAGAGCATGGTTATGAAACAGACAACCCAAGAATCATTATCCGAGCTAATCACCACCACCACCAGCAGAAGTACCAACACCACTAATACCACCAACACCAACACCAAGACATCATCACCAACACCACCAACACCAACACCAATGCCACCAGCAGCAGCAGCACCAATGCCACCAATACCACCAATACCACCAACACCAACACCAACACCAACACCACCGCCACCAGCACCATCAGCAGCAGGAGCACCAACGCCACCAATACCAACACCAACACCAACATCACATCATCACCACCAACAACAACAACAACACCAACACCAACACCAACGCCACCAGCACCACCAGCAGCAGCAGCACCAACGCCACCAATGCCAACACCAACACTACATCATCACCACCAACAACACCACCAATACCACCAACACCAACACCACCACCAACAACAACACCACCACCAATACCAACCACCCCACCACCGCCACAAACAACAACAACAACACCTTCAACAACACCAACACCAACACCACCAACACCAACACCAACACCATCCTCAACACTACCAATACCACCAACACAAACACCACCAATACCACCAACACCAACACCACCAATACAACCAACACTACCATCACCACCAACAACAACAACAACACCACCAACACCAACACCATCCTCAACACTACCAATACCACCAACACAAACACCACCAATACCACCAACACTACCAGCACCACCACCAACAACAACACCAACACCATCACCACAAACACCGCCACCAACACCAGCACCATCACCAACAACAACACTAACACCACCCTCACCACCCTCACCACCACCAACAGCACCACTAGACCAGCACAACCAGCACCAATACTCGCGCTAACGAAGATGCTTGATATGGGAAACATTAGAAAGGATATTTGATCTCTCACATGTAAGTGCCATTAAAAGGTCATACATATTTACATAATCTCGTTACCCGAGATTCCAGCCGCCATATCCCACTTTGACATTTACATCGAAGTGTCCATGATTGTATTGTATGTGTATTGTTGCATCTTATTAACTATGGAAACGAAAGACTAATTTGCCTTCCATTACTCGAAATACCATTCCTATAGGCTAAGATAACAAGCCTATCTTTCTTGGTATATTATCCATCTCTTTTCAGGCAATTTGGCGTCCTACTTTCATTTATTGGCCTCCTACAGTTGGACATTGTGACATACTTATTTATATAACCGACCTTTCTTCGTGTACCGCGACCTACTTTCACATATTTGCGAGCTACCTTCGTTAGCGACCCACTTTCATGTGCTGGCCACACACTTTCATATATTATCGACCTCCTGCCTAATCAACCTTCTTTCAAAAATGTGTGAACTGATTTCATATATCGGCGACCTACCTTCGCACATTCCGACCTACTTTCATATATCTCCGAACCACTTTCATACATGAGCGGTATGCCATTGCATAATATTATATATTGGCTACCTACGTTTACATTTTGGCATCATACATGTACCTTCGTATATTAAGACGTTCTTTCATATACTAGCGACCTGCCTTCGTCTATTGAGACGATCGACCTACTTATATATATTGGTGACCTGCCTTCGTATATTGAGTTGATCGACCTTCTTTCATATATTGGCGACCTGCCTTCGTATATTGAGACGATCGATCTACTTTCTTATATTGGCAACCTGCCTTCATATATTGAGATGATCTACCTACTTTCATATATTGGCGACCTGCCTTCGTATATTGAAACGATTGACCTACTTTCATATATTGGCGACCTGCCTTCGTATATTGAGACGATCGACCTACTTTCATATATTGGCGACCTGCCTTCGTATATTGAGACGATCGACCTACTTTCATACATTGGCGACCTGCCTTCGTATATTGAGACGATCGACCTACTTTCATATATTGGCGACCTGCCTTCGTATATTAAGACGATCGACCTACTTTCTTATATTGAAGACCCACCTATGAATATTAAGACCTACTTCAATAAATCTAATACTATCCAACTTTTCTTTATTGCGACCAACTTGACGACGTATTTTCAGATACTCGCTCCTTGTCATAGCACAGTTCCAAAGATTGAGTCCAAACAATATACCCCCACCTTTATAAAAACGAATGAAACTTCAAAATGTGTTCATCATCTTTAATAACGACGTGGGAGACGGGAGGCTTGAGTAAGTCTGTCATGTAATTAGAGGATGATGCGAATGTAACGGTTGCAGGTCCTTTGTCAATAATATTGAACACACCCTCTATTGTCCACTTCATTATTAGTTGAAACTTTCACAAAAACAATGACATCATGATGTACGAATATATACGAAATACAAATATTTCAACTGTACACTGCTGGTTCAAAAATAAATTGTCACAAGAGGAAATATGCCTTCACTGAAATAAAAAATGATTACTTGCAACTGTGAGAATTTTACTTATGGTCTGTCAGTGAAGCAAATCTGTACTGGGGAACGCCCCAATGCCATTGTCACCGTTAAGCCTGTAAACAAATGCCTGTTTGTTACAGCAGAGACTAAACTAATTGGTTCTAGAATGCATGCGTGTACGCGAAGCAAGTCAAGTTCAGTACATGATAATTAAATCTTCAGTTACATTTATACTTACGAATAGCTGTTGATCTCCGAACCGTTCTTTCATCATCAATCAGCGTCCCAGAAACACACTTCACAACTAGACATAGAGAATCTCGACCGAGTGCCTTTTGATATCAAATATATCAACATGAGTTGTTAAAAGTGGAAACGTTTTTCCACTTTTCTCAACGAGTGTTGATATATTTGATATCAAAAGACACGAGGGTGAGATGTTATTTATCATCCAACATCATTCTTCCAATTGTTTCAGTTTGTAGACAGTAATAAGCAGTGTGTAAGTGTAAAAGGTACTGCTAACCAATCTCAGTAAAATCAGATCTTAGTTCTCACTATCGCTAAACAAAGATCTGAGGATATCCCGTTACGGGTCACACCAGAACGACATTTCATCCGACCAATCAAAGTTACGTTTACAAGATGATGAAAGTGACAGTCGGAATGTATTTTCTAATCATGCAACCTCGGGAAACGTTAAAACGGGGTATTCCGAACGACAGTTACGGCCCGTACGACTGATTACGTCACAATTATCGTCCATCTCTCGCTTTCCTGGGAGAAACATTTGAACGGAGGAGGCATTGCACAGTACGTGGGAAGCACTGCCACACAATCTCAACCATATATTAGACATACCGGAATGTCCGTTTGTTCAGTTTTAGTTTTTGTTCAGCTAATATCGATGTCATTTTAGTGGTCAGTCAAAGTTCGCGAAAGGTCGTTCTGACCTGACCCGTAATGGGATGTCCTCAGATCTTTGTTTAGCGATAGCGAGAGCTAAGATGTGATTTTAATGAGATTGACGGCTAACAGCTTCAGTAGCAGAGCTATTAGTGATGTCATTAGTTACCATGACGTCACAATGGTCTGCAAAGCATTGTAATGCAATTTCATTGCTTGATTTCACCCTAGCGATATCTCATGTGGGAGCAAGTTTTGGATGATAAAGTGTATTATGTTCTTTTTCGTAGCGTTCATTCAATATTTATTCATCTACATTCAAATACTTTCCATCTCAAGTTGAGTGGTTTCAAACATAGCTAATTATAGAAAGGCCCACTTGGTGATATGTACTTTTTGTACAGGCAGGGTTCTCGTCATTGTGAACAACAGAACTTACCTCAAGAGAAAACCTGTGTTTCCTTTTCAAATCCCTTCTGAGATTATAGTAAATGTCGTTTGTTATTTCTTTAGACTGAAATTTGAGAACTAAGCCACTTTATGAGCACGTTTTTCGTCTCCGCCTCGTAAAGACAGACGTGATGACACCAGGTGTCTACACCAATAGCGCCAGCCACTCACACGACTGTCGTTAAAAGGGCAAGTTCCAGCGAGTAAGGAGGCGTGAAGACTCCACATAAAGACCAAAGCGCGGTGAGGTGAGGTGAAATGAAGTGGAATAATACGTACACGTACTTGCAGTATACTCAACACAATTATTTTACATACACATTTACACACGCAGACGAGTTTACAATGTCAAGGTTATAGTAAGCATCGTTCAATCAAATGCGAGGACTCAAGGAGATTCCCCCTCGCTGTCAACAAGGTCCTCCGGTTGATCCCTCGCTGGTCCGAAGCCGAGTTTGCCCTAATTGGCATCTGCTGATTTCTCGGGCTAACTAAAACGGCGCCGGCTAGACGACTGAGAGTTGGAGTGTTGTCTCCCTTTAATACGTGTTTCATGTTTCCACGATGTGGCGAGTTTCTTATTGCGTGATCTGTATGCCACTCTTATCCTATGAGTCAACTGTGTCAGAAATGAGTGCCTACTTTGGTAATCGACCTGTGAAGATCCGGGTTAGGATAGGTCTTCAGCAAGCCATGCCTGCCGCAAAAGGCTACTATGCTTGTAAGAGGCAACTAATGGGATCGGGGGGTCAAGGCTCGCTGATGCATGTCATCGTATCCCAGCTGCGTGGATCGATGTTCATGATGTCAATCCCTGGATTGTCTGGTCTTGACTCGATCAATTACAAACCGCCGCCATATAGCTGGGTTATTGCTGTGTGCGGCGTTAAACAACAAACAAACACACTTTGGTAATCTGTCATTTTGTTTGTCTGTCCGTGATCTGATCGACCAGGTCGTCTGCTATCGTAGTCATCTTTGTGAAGTCATTCGGAATAAGAACAGCGATCTGATTGGATGTCGCGTTGTCATCACAAGGGACACAACTCGTGTTCTTCATAGGGCGGCGCCACGATCGAGCCATGAAAAGCAGGCTGGAAATGGAATGGGTTCAAACTGAGCTTTGATATATCCTGGTGGACACTCTTGGCTCGGGGAGATATTTCTTATGAATATGGAAAGGGTTTTGTCGTTTTAATATTGTCAAACCCTAGTTGTATCTACACTCAAATATCACCGTGGGTATCGGCCTGTTTTCACGGTCTCTGTTGGATGTAGAGTTCGATGAAGGCTACAAGATTCACGTATTTCGCCCATTTAAGGTTACCTGAATAGGCTGTTTTCTTATTGGTGGAGGCGTTTCGAAGGCTATCATACATATTGTCAGTGATGATAACCGTCATAAATATGGCACATTCTGATGACCATTTTTTAATTGTGTGTAACCTTTGTCTTTCTATTTTTGCTATAATGTGTCAGATAAAAGAAGTAAAAGTGTCAATTCATAACATTTTTGTATCAGGAAAATTCAATAATTTCACCATTACCATTTCAAGCTGTCTCAAAACTTAAAGACTAAAAAGTTTTTTATTGCTCCTTGCCCTAATTCTATGACACCATAGACATTATCAGCTGTCGTCTTTGATGTAGATAAAATCTGACTGTTTGTATTTAAAAGAACTTTGCGCAATTGTAACGAGGTTAATTACGATGTTTATACGATGGAATCGCTGTTTTACATTTTTTTATCTGAATTGTAAACGTGCACGTTTCTTTCCCAGCACGTGGTATAGTGTAACCGAGGTTCATTTCTTCTTATGTCATGCGAATGAGCATACGTAGATCCACAAGGAAGCTCGGGGATGCACACACACACGACGCACACACCGAGACACACACACCGACACACACACACACACACACAGATACAGAGGCAGACACACACAGATACAGAGACAGACAGACACACACACACACACACACACACACACACACACACACACACACAGATACAGAGGCAGACACATATACACACACACACAGATACAGAGACAGACGCACACACACACACATACAGATATACACACAGAGGCAGACACACACAGATACAGACAGACGCAAACACAAATACAGATACACATACAGACACACAGATACAGAGGCAGACACATACAGATACAAAGGTAGACGCACATATACAGACACACACAGATACAGAGACAGAGACACACACACATACAGATACAGAAACAGACGCACACACATACAGACACACAGAGACAGACACACACACACACATACAGACACACACAGAGACAGATACAGAGACAGACGCAAACACAAATACAGAGAATGACAGACAGACTCGCGCGCACAGATACACATACAGACATACACACAGATACAGAGACAGATACTGAGGCAGACACACACAGATACACACACACAGATACAGAGACAGACGCGCACACATACAGACACACATACAGAGACACACACACACACACATACAGACACACACAGATACAGAGACAGACACACATATACAGACACACATACAGATACAGAAACAGAAACAGAGGCAGACACACACACAGATGCAGAGACAGACGCACACAGATACAGACACACACACAGATACAGAGACAGACGCACGCACATACAGGCACAGATACAGAGACAGGCGCACACACAAACAGACACACATACACACATACAGAAACAGACGCACAGACAGAGACAGACACACACACACACAGATACAAAGTCACACAGACGCGCACACAGATACACATACACAGATACACACATAGACCAACACATAGACACACACAGACAGAGATACAGACAGACATACACAGACACAGAGGCATACATAGATACATAGAACACCTGGTATCATCACTGATTTTCCATTCATACACTTTAACAACCTTTCGCCATTTTCGCTCAATGGAATCTGTTCCGGCAGATAATTGAGATTGATTTTATCTGGCGTTGACATTTTAATTCAACTTATACAAACATCAATGGAGCACTCCGCAATATTCCAGCTACATGTATATGACGGCGGTCTGTAAATAATCGAGTCTGGACAAGACAATCCAGTGATTGATATCATGAGCATCGATCTACGCAATTGGGATCGATGACATGCATCAACCAAGTCAGAGAGCATGACCACCCGATCCCGTTAGTCGCCTCTTACGACAAGCATAGTCGCCTTTTACAGGAAGTATGGGTTGCTGAAGAATAGTACTGGGTAGTCGATTCAAGCAAAAAGATTTGTTAGTCAATATTAGTTTTTCTTTATGCAAGACGAACCGATGCTTAAAACACGACTTCTACTTCTGTTGCAAAACGGATTCGAAGCACGAAGCCAAATATTCTTACGTACTACGAATGTACTGCGTGACATTTCCGTGTATCATGCTTTAAATAACATTACGCAGGGTATTATTCCTTTGATGTAGTAAGTCAGATCCAACACGTAACTTGATATTCGTTACAAATAATGATATTCACCAGCTACGCAATTCGTAACGAATATCAAATTACGCGTGTGTTATCCGAAACATGATTTCGTAGTGACGTCATTGAGTTTCATGAAAGAACAGTTTGCACACACACAAAAACGCCGGAATGATTAGAACTAACGAGGTCTGCAATTAAATATTTAAATAGTGAGATTTAACGTTGCGTTGGCATAATTTCAGCCATACAGCGACGAGAGTAAATCTTTCAATCGACAAGCATCATATTAATACATCAAAGTTATATTTCAAAGCAAATTTGACGAACATAGCATAGCATAACAATATCTTTTTCAACTGTTAGATCACGGGCTATAGGCCACCAGCAACCAAAGCTTGGCCACCTCGCTGGGAATTATGGGGACTTGCGGTGCCTTAGCAGGATTTACGTCAACCCTTAAGCTGACTAGCAAATATAAACACACTGGTTGTTGACAGTTACATCGATTTAGTGTGTCTCGGGGGGGGGGGGGGGGGGGGGGGGGGGGGGGGGGCAATAATGTACTTCAACGCTCCGTTGATAAAAAAACATCACACCAAGTCTAAAAACAAGCCATTATTTATTAACATACATATTTGAAACCTATAATTCTGACCAGTTTCTTATAGTTTTGTTTGTTTGTTTGTTGTGTAACGGCGCACTCAGCAATATTCCAGCTATATGACGCCGGTCTTTAAATAGATGTAGACCAGACAATCATTAAAATGTTTATTCAAAAAAGTGCTGTGAATAAAATGAGTTGATATTTATTCTATAACAACGTCCATCTAACACATCAAAAAGAACTAACACACAAACAGTTCTGTTTGCTGTTTAACGAATTTGGACATCATACTGTCACGTAGATGCAAGGCCTCTGTCTTCGTAGTACATTTTCACATTCCGATCATAAGTACATAGACATGACAATATAATGTTGGATATTAATGAGAAAGTTTAGGCAATTCACCAAAATGTGATGACACAAGAAACTCGAAGAAAGTCATACATATTTGTCATCATCCAATCAAAAGTGTTTAAGGAAGGTACTGTGTTGAAAGGAAGGCTGTAATTGGTCACTATGACTGGTCATTTCAGCTTCTGTCGAGTAGACGAGTACATATCGCTGTTACGTCCAGGGAGGCACCAGGCAGCCCCAAGTTCCAATGTTTTATGTATATATTAGTGCATTTAGTGGAGTATAATTTCAGGGGAATACATTCAATTATTCCGTAAGCGTATATTTGTTTTCCATATAGTATGAGTTCATATCGGGAACACATTGTGTTGGTACAAAATGTCTGACTGAATTGTTCTACCTGACAGGACTATTTAGATACACGAATGAAACGATCTGATAGTGCATATTCTAAATTTGACTGAATCTTTATCTTTATGCAAACATATGAAAGGAGCATGCATAGTCAGAAAGAAATGCGAACATTAGCGACTTGGTAGTGTAACCAACTATTAACATGGCCATGGACCAGTCTGTTTTATTGTTATTGCTACGTATTTGTCATGTGACTTACCACGGGTCCGGGTAGTCCTGTGGGTACCCGGGTCCTACTCAGGACCCACCCGACCCGGATACCCGAGTTACCCGTCCCAGCCCTACTTGTCGTAAAAGGCGACTAACGGGATCGGGTGGTCAGGCTCGCTGACTTGGTTGATGCATGTCATCGATCCCAATTGCGTGGATCGATGCTCATATCATTCACTGGATTGTCTGGTCCAGACTCGATTATTTACAGACCGCCATCATATAGCTGGGTGCGACAACAAACCAACCAACAACCAACCTGTTACAAGAATGGGTTGCTGAAGTGTGAGTGAATTAAAATTTAACGTAGCATCGGCATTATTTCAGCCATATAGCGACGAGACCAAGTTGATATATTTACAATTTAGTTATAAATGCAAATTTTTATTTAAAAACAAGTTGTGAAACACATTTTAGAATAATATATTTAGAAACAATTTAAGAAACATATTTGAGCATAACAATATCATATATAGATCTACAGTTTTAAAACACCGGCTATAGGCCACCAGTAACCAAAGCTAGGCTAACTCACTGGGGATCATGGGTACTTACAGTACCTCTGCTACCCGCATGATACCCAAGAAGGATTTACGTCATCACTTTAATCACTGGGGGTTGCTGAAGACCTACCCCGGATCTTCACGGGTCCTATCCTGGGCCTCGTTCCTCAAAGCGATCTTAGCGCTAAGATGAACGTAAGCCTATGTTAAAATATGGGACTTACGATTACCTTAGCGCTAAGATCGCTTTGAGGAACGGGGCCCTGAAAAAAACAGTCACTCTAAATGTAGAGGCGACGGATAACAATTTTCACCTTCTGCATGTAAAAGGCGACCGGGTGGTCAGGCTCGCTGACTTGGTTGATGCATGTCATCGATCCCAATTACGTGGATCGATGCTCATGATATTAATCACTGGACTGTCTGGTCCAGACTCGAGTATTTACAAAACAACGCTTTCATTAATATACTCTGCAAAACAAGCAACGCAAAGGTGATTTTAGATGTATATTTTATTTATCATATAAATAATCAACGGAAGGTAATCGATTGTTCCGTTGATTATTTATATGATAAATAAAATATACATCTAAAATCACTTTTGCGTTGCTACGGAAGGTAATCGATTGTTCGACCCGTGAAGATTCCGGGGTAGAATAGGTCTTCAGCAACCCATACTTGCCGTAAAAGGCGACTACGCTTGTCGTAAAAGGTGACTAACGGGATCGGGTGGTCAGGCTCAATGCTTGGTTGATACATGTCATCGATCCCAATTGCGTGGATCGATGCTTATGATGTCAATCACTGGATTGTCTGGTCCAGACTCGGTTGTTTACAGACCGCCGTTTTATAGCTGGAATATTGCTGAGTGCGGCGTTAAACAACAAACAAACAAACTTATAAAATAGCTTTGGGGACTTTTCGCTCTTGTTGGTGTGGCCCCGCTTGCTGGTGACTCAATGGGGGAATTAACCTGACTCAATGGGGGAATTAACCTGGTTGTTACAATAACAATGATAAGTCAGTTGAGTTCGCTGACCGCTTCACTTGAGTTCGGTGACCGCTTCATGCCATTCTCAGACGTAGTTCTTGCTATTACATCTGGACTGTTTGACGTAATCCAATGTTATTGGTTTGTGATCATCAGCAACGTACGTGGGAAGAAGGTGGTTGATCTTTTCGTTTCGCTCGTTGTAAGCTGACTGTTCATAAAGATACAAACCCTATCATTGTAATATGACCATGACAAGTATCATCCCGTGAAGATCAGGGATAGAATTGATCTTCAGCAACCCATGCTTGTCTTGAGAAGCGACATTGCTTGACGTAAGGGGCGACTCGTGGGATCGAGTGATCAAGCACATTGACTTGGTCGTTACCCAATTGCGTAGATCGATGCTCATGATGTCAATCACTCAATTGTCTGGTCAGACTATATCAAAATAATTTATTGCTGTCATATTGATGATATATCATGAGTGCGACGTTAAACTAGAAAAGAATACCACTAATAGTTACAATGATTCTAAGACAATGACACTTACTATTGAGCAGATGCATGGACTTTTGAGTTTGATTGTTAGATCCGGGAAAGAATAGGTCTTCAGCAACCCATGCTTGCCGTAAAAGGTGATCGGGTGGTCAGGCTCGCTGACTTGGTTGATGCATGTCATAGATCCAAATAGCGCGGATCGATGCTCATGATGTCAATCACTGGACTGTCTGGTCTAGACTCGATTATTTATAGACCGCCGTCATGTAGCTGGAATATAGCTGAGTGCGGCGTAAAACAACAAACAAACCAACCATCCATCAATAAGAAAAAAATATGACATGTTTAAATTAACTACACATTGAATAATTATCTCACATCTTGTGAAGGGGTTCCCTCCCATAACGTAGACCTCCAAAATGCAGACTTCCCAAAAAGCAGTTAAAATTAGCTCACTAATTAATTGGGCCATGCTGGTCACACCTAATTAATGAATGGACTGGTCTTCTCCCCTGCTATGAGGGGTTATCAATATGTTGAGACAATGAGCAGTAGTGGACAACAACATTGTCTCAAAAAAACTCCTCACTTTCTTTAATCTGCTCCCGGTAAATCACAAATCTTATTCAAACATACCGTTAAACAAGTTGTGGGATTTGTGTAAGAATATACCAAATGTTCTCAATCACTCATACTTCCTTCTCTTGTTTATGGTATAACATATAAAATATTTGAAGATGAGCTTCAAACCCTCTCATCCAAAACTTAATAAACCAAAACATCAGCCCTAAAAACCAAGCTCTAGCTCGTAAACACCCCTTACTTACCCCAATATCCCAAAGAATAACAAACTACCTAAATGAACACCAAAATTAAAAATCTTAAACAAAACTGCAAACAATCAAATATCTTCACCCCTAAACTTAAAATACCCAAAATAGACACAGCACTAGCTAGCCAAATAAATAAACAAACCGACCCAAACATAGCTAAAACTACCACACTAGCATACATACACGAAAATTGGCCAAATTGGTGTCACATTTACACGGACGGATCCTCAGATCCGACCTCCAAACACACGGGTTTCGGAGTCCATACCACACAACCAACTAAAACCACACAATCCTTCCGACTCCCAAATAACCAATCAATATTCACGGCAGAACTAATGGGCATGGCCTCAGCCCTCCACAATCAAGAATCCAAAAACCACCAAAAAATCCTAATACTTACTGACTCCCTAAGTGGACTACAAGCCCTACAAAACAAAAATACCAAAAACCGACCTAAATTAATAAATCAAATACTTAAAAGCTCCAACGACCTAACTAAGGCAGGCAAACAAATAACCTTCTTGTGGATACCCGCCCACGTAGGAATATACGGTAATGAAAACGCCGATAAAGCAGCTAAACTATCCCTCAAAATCCCAGAAATAAGCTTAAACTTACCCATCTCAAAATCAGAAATTAAAAGTGTAAACAAGCAAAAAATCACAAAAAAAATGGCATAACCTATATCTAAACTCAAATAGCCAAATCAAAAAAGTGCTCAGCAAACCACTAACCAAACCAAAAATTCTCCATCCATCCAAAAAAATCGACAGAGTAATCACTAAACTCCAAACAGGACACACCAACCTAAATAACCACCTAAAAAAAATTAAAAAACACACTACAGGTAACTACCCACATTGCAAACAACTAGAAACCCCAGAACACGCACTCATCCACTGCACACACTACCTCACACATCGAACCGCATTACAAACCACCCTCAATCTAAACAAGGCTCTCACTCTAGAAGCAATACTAAACCCACAAAATAAACTAGAAAACTTCAAGGCTTTAGGCGTATTCTTAATCAAAACGGAACTAATAAAACGCATCTAAAAACATAATAACCTACCAAATCAAAATCACATAAACAAACAAACATCCACCATACCCAGATCCCTTAGTTCTCCTCCCCAACCCCATCGGCATCTATTCCAAATCTCAAAATTCCCATATTATATATAAGCAACCCCTAAAGCCCCCTTTTAGGGTTGCACAGACCACCCTCGCCCCTTTCGGAAACACATTAAATGGCCTGGCCGGGCCCGTGTGCGAAATACGCATCAGTCGGAAAGCGCACGTTAAATCTCCAAAGTAAGTAAGTAAGTAAGTAAGCTTCAAACCTATAAACCTATAAATCAGCTTCAACCTCATCCAATTAAGCTATGGCCGGACTTACGAAAGTTGAGTATGTTTTGTCCCAGAAAGGTGCCCCACAAGTTCTCCTAGACGGCTACACATATGCTAAGAACAGGACGAAGAATGAAAATGTGTACTGGTATCTTCAGATTCAGCGAAATGATCCAGGGGGTCGAAATTTCGGAAAGAGCGAAGCTAGCACAGATACAATTTGGAGCAGCACCGCCACCCAGGAAGGTTGTCTACAGAGAGAATGAACATCGCCTTGTCCGACTCAACGAACAGCTTCATCGCCGTGAAAAGACACCCCTTCAGTACCTGGATGCAGTTGGTCCACTGATGATGAACAAGTGAAAATGACTGATGGTCGTAAATGACAATGACATAACATTTGAATAAAAGAATGTGAAATCTACCCAGCTTTCTTTCTTGTTACATGGGTGATACCATTTTACTTAATCAAGGGTACAGGGTACTTATTGCTGATGCAACCAGCCATAACGAGTGTTGTTTTAACGGGTCTGCGTTTTGGCAGGTCTACGTTTTGGCAGGTCTACGTTTTGGGAGGTCTACGTTTTAGGAGGATACCTGTGAAGGTAATAGAAGTAACAGTAAATTCACGTTACTTGAATAATGAAAGGGAGGAACGATTCTGATAGTCTCCTTTACACGTCCCCGGGGACGATACGTGGCCGCGCGGAGCGCTCATGTGTCAAATAAGTCTACCTAGAAACATGAATGGCCTATAATTACATTACAGTGAACAGTAACAACGTCTGAAGACACGTTATGTAAAATAAATCTAATTGGCTTAAGCTCACAGTTAATCACTTTTGTAATTACATATTACCACCTTCACGTTCAAGTATTTATCGCACTTCGGAATACACCGCAGTCAACTGTATCATCCGCTGAAGCAACAAAGTGAGACCTGTTCGTCGCCGCTTTGTTTGGGTATCGTCACGTGTTTATGTTTTGTTTGTTTGTTTGTTTGTTTAACGCCGCACACAGCAATATTCCTGCAAAATGACGACGGTATTTTGGTTGGTTGTTTAACGCCGCACTCAGCAATATTCCAGCTATATGACGGCGGTCTGTAAATAATCGAGTCTGGACCAGACAATCCAGTGATTGAAATTATGAGCATCAATCCATAATCGTACAAGCGATCCTGCTTTCAGCAAAGATTTCTTGAGGCCATGGAAAGGGTTTTGACCTTTTATATTAGTTTGATTGGGTTATTGTTTTGACATTTGGGAAATTTCATTAGATATCCCGAGGACATGTCATTTCCGAGAGTATTTGATCCCTCTCGGTGAAGAGAAGCCAATCACGTTCAATTTTCATAATTCAATAATCGAAACCCATACATACGGGAAGGAGGTGTTGGAGGTCAGAGCTTCAAAAGCATATGGTGACACAGTTCAATCCTAAATCTCAAATCTCTGACCACCCGATCCCGTTAGACGCCTGTTACAACAAACATAGTCGCCTTTTATGGCAAGCATGGATTGCTGAAGACCTGTTCTACCCCGAATCTTCATGGGGCACTTACTTTCGTAATGAAAATGAAAATTGTGTTTACCCTTTCCGCGAGCACCTGGCCTAACTCACTTCCACTACCTTATCCTTTTTTTACCCTGTGTAATCTTCTATGACAGATATTAGAGACTGATTATTCTATGGCAATTTGAATTACACATCTAATAGAAAATGACCTTGTCTGTGTCAGATAGACAAGCATAATAATCGACTGATAATGAGAATACGGAATATTCATTAGGATCATATAAATCGATATTCAATCAGCTTTAGGCTGATTAGCTAGTCTGAGTAGATATCAATGATAATAGATAGATCCACTGTTACTCGACAGTCAAATTACCTTTAATTCACTATAAGATGCATAAAGCTACCGTCATTGATGTGAACAGGAATTTGTCGAACATGTCTTCTAGCATATTCTGGAAAAAAATATTTTATTTATAAGAACTTATATATTACCACAGACATTATTCGCATGGTAGGGCCTTCATTAGTGAAATATATATTCTGAATGCTTGTATATTTGAAGAGGGGTAAACGATTCGACAAAGAATATAATATATAATCCAATAAAAACCCATGCTTGTCGCAAGAGGCCACTAACGGGATCGGGTTGTCAGGCTCGCTGACTTGGTTGATGCATGTCACCGATCCCAATTGACTGGATCGATGCTCATGATATTAATCACTGGATTGTCTGGTCCAGACTAGATTATTTACAGACCGCCGTCATATGGCTGGAATATTGCTGAGTGCGGCATTAAACAACAAACCGACGGCCGAAATTCCGATCACAGGGACATGCCTAAGCAACATATCTCTGTGGCGCAATCGGCGACTAGGCCACCCATACCCCCAGATGATGGAGGGTACTGAATCATATTGTTAAATTATTACATTATCATACTTTGTTTGTGACAGTCTTCACCTTACAAATTAAAATAAACTCAAACGAAATATCCCAAAAGATTATATGATTATATCTTGGTTCTGTCATTGAATAACATCTTATCAACATGCCTAGTGTTGGAACACTGTTTTGTTTTATACACCAACCTACATAGCAGACACAACTATGTTCAGGAGAAGATAATAATATTTCTTCTTGATATTGTTAGCAGTGTGTGGGATAAAACCTTGACTGTCTTTTGTAAACAGATGGCACGTGTTGAGAAGGCAGTGCGCGCACATTCTCCAAAATGGGATATGATTCAAAGTTGAGCTTAAATAAGCATAAGCCGTCATATAGCTGGAATATTGCTGAGTGCGGCGTTAAACAACCAACCAACCTAAAGTTCAAAGGACCTAAATCATTTTTTACGTCCGTGGTGGAATTAACATGGACTGAAAAGTAACAATGTGCTTCTAAAGAAGGACGGCGGTGGGTAGCCTCGTAGTTAAAGCGCTCGCTCGTCACGCTGAAGGTCCAGGTTCGATTCCCCACATGGGTACAATGCGGGAATCCCATTTCTGGTATCCCCCAATCTCTTTAATATCCAATCTTAGTGCTCGCTACCTTTACATCAAGATCTGCGAACATTGACCTAACAGGACGTCGCCATTTAGCCAAAAATGCAGCTTTCTCGAGCTTTACTTCAAACTGTCGACTTCCATTCCAGACTTCGTTTTGACTGAGATTTTTTTAAAAAGTTCTCGATTCAAACTTTGAAAACCAAACAAAAGAAATAATTTTGCAAAAATCGACGTAAATCACACTCACTCACTCAAAACGTGTTGAAGGTGCGTGGAAACGCATTTATGTATGTGGGCGCCATGCATGCAATGAACAATCTATATTTTTGACAGGTGTTTTGCGTGCGCGTGTGTGTGTGTGTGTGTGTGTGTGTGTGTGTGTGTGTGTGTGTTTGGACTAGTTTGGACTATTGCCGGTTTTATAAAGCTAGTCCACTGAGATACCAAGCCTCAGTTTCCATGAATACCCTACTCTGACACAGTATACTGACTCTGAGCCGATCAGTCCCTGTTTTAGCCCCTTAATGCCGAGCACCAGACAGGGTAACAACAAGTACCATCTTTTAACGTCTATTGGTATGACGCAACCGGGGACCGAACAACCGACAATTCGCTCCCCGGTCAGACACAGAATCCATTACAACACTGAGGCGGTTTTGCAACATTAGAAAAATCTGTGAACTAGAATGAGTGCAAACAAATGACAGGATTGCAAGAAGAGCGGACGGCAGAAAATAGTATAAGACAACAATTCTACTAAAACAATAGCTGTAAGAATTATATTGATAGATCATTGAAAATCAGGTGTTCTCGAAAAGCGTTAGCATGCCTACCCTACCCGTACGAATCATCCGCCACTCACAGAATTTGAATGAGTAAGTGAGTTAAAATTTAACGTCGCATCGGCATTATTTCAGCCATATAGCGACGAGACCAAGTTAATATATTTACAATTTAGTTATTATGCAAAGTTTATTTAAAACAAGTTGTAAAACATATTTGAGCATACTATATTCAGAAACAATTTATGAAACATATTTGAGCATAACAATATTATATATACAGTTTTAAAACACGGGCTATAGGCCACCAGTAACCAAAGCTTGGCCACCACGCCGGTGATCATGGGGACTTACAGTACCTCTGCTTCCTGCATGATACCCCAGCAAGATTTACGTCATCACTTCAGCCACTGGTGCTTGTGCACAATGCTAGCCAATATTAAAAAATACTCATCAATGAGTAGGCTTAAAAACACTGGTTGATGATAGTTACAAAGATTGATTATTATTATTATAGGATTACGTGTCACATTGGGGGACATTTGTACGGTACTTTAACCCCCTGGACAGATCCCTCAATAGTGTCAGTTCATAGTAGCATCACACCAAATTTAAAAACAAACATTTAATTATCCACATACATATTCAAAATTTATTATACAGACCAATTTCTTTCAAGTAATCTATGATGAGATGCCCGCTGACACGGGAAAAGAGATCGTGTAGATTTACATTGAATGAAATAGTACGAGTTAGTTGCCTGACGCCTCGCAGCTGTATTAATGCCATACGACGGCGGTAATACTAAGAAACTAATTTATTAAAAAATGTAATACTAATTCCGTAGATTCGGAGTCATCAGTTCACCAGATTACAATCCTCCGTCTGAAAGCACCGTGCCATGCATGGCCTTTATTAAAGTTACAAACGTCAGGACACAGTTCAAAGCGGGGGCAAACAGTTCTCACTCTCTTGCTAAAACTGATGATTAATCAACATCGGTGTCTTCCGAGTCCGATAATAACTTAATGTGGATGTGAATGTGTAACTACAAACGTGTTATATCATAGCCTCAAATAATTAGAATTTGATTATACATTACGTGTCTTCCGCCTGTCTTGTTCGCTGTTCATGCGACTTTATTCCATTCATGTTTACTGTATTTGACAGACAGACAGTATACCTGCATGTATTCAGCAACCCATACTTGCCGTAAAGGGCGACTAACGGGATCGGGCACTCAGTCTCGCTGACTTGATTCATGCATTTCATCGTATCCCAATTGCGTAGATCGATGCTCTTGATGTCAATCACTGGACTGTATGGTCATGACATCGATTATTACAGACCACCGTGATATAGCTGGAATATTGCTGAGTGCGGCGTTAAATAACACACAAAAAATAAACGAGCATTCTTGTAGAAGAATGGATGTTGGTTTGTTGTTTAACGCCGCACTCACCAATATTCCAACTATATGACCGCGGTCTTTAAATAATCGAGTCTGGACCAGACAATCCAGTGATTAATATCATGAGCATCGATCCACGCAATTGGGATCGATGACATGCATCAACCAAGTCAGCGAGCCTGACCACCCGATCCCGTTAGTCGCCTTTTACGACAAGCATAGTCGCCTTTTACAGGAAGAATAGTACTGGGTAGTCGATTCAAGCAAAAAGATTTGTTAGTCAATATTAGTTTTTCTTTATGCAAGACGAACCGATGCTTAAAACACGACTTCTACTTCTGTTGCAAAACGGATTCGAAGCACGAAGCCAAAGATTCTTTGATTCTCACGGGTTTGTAGAAGAATGAGAGACTATAGTATATGCAGTATGAAACAATACCTTTCTCAAAATTAAAGTACATGTTATGCACGTATAAAAGTCACCAAATATAAGACACTAGATATATATTTCAATCAATAACACATTAATGCCAAACGACAAGAAAATATATGATAGAGGGTTTGGCAACGTAGAAAAACATCCATGTTTTCATTTGGCATCAGAAGCCGTATTTATGTATATCATTTAAAAGAATGAAATGAGTATTTGTAAAACAAGCTAAAGATTCAAGATTAAAACGCAGATCCAAATACATGTACCTGGGTAAATTGATTAATTACAGTTTACAGTTACTGGTGCACACAGGGCAGATGTGTGGAAGGTTTTCAGATCGACCAGTCTCCAGTCAAATGGAGGCAACCCCGCATCTGAATGTCATTTGCTATGTAATTATCAGCACCATAATTGGATCCACACAAGACCAACGCTTTTATACCAACATTGTTTACACCCTGATTTGTCCAAGGTCGCCAGTGCGCCTTGGTATGTTTTCGCCATTGTTTGTTTCAAGTAAGTGAGTATGGTTTAACACTGCTTTTAGTAATATTACAGCATTATCACGGCGGGGGACACCAGAAATGGGCTTCACACATTGTACCCATGAGGGGAATCGAAACCGGGTCTTCGGCGTGACGAGCGAACGCTTTCACCACTAGGCTACCCGACCACCCCAGTTTCTTTCAAGCGTGGGGGATAATATAGCATAAGATCAGTTACATTGGATATGATTCATGGTTCATGATTCACATTCATGGATTTTCTTCAATGGATACATATTGAATGACTGCTAAACTGCATTATTAAGTAGCTGTGATTTTCTTGAGAGCATCAGAAAGCCATCATTTAAACTTTACTCTGTGGGTATTCCTGTTCAGGAATAAAGTGAGTGAGTATGGGTTTACGCCGCTTTTATCAATATTCCAGCAGTATCACGCCGGGGACACTAGAAATGGGCTTCACAAGCTGTACCAATGTCGGGAATCGAACCCGGGTTTTCGGCGTGACAAGCGAACGCTTTAACAACTAGGCTACCCGATCGCCCCTCAAGAACAAAGAAAAACTTAAAGAATTATTGTTTAGTAAAGGTTGAAAATATGTTTTTGCAAATAGCTTTTCTCAATCGGACTTCAATCCAGAAATACCAAACGACAACGTAAAAAGTCTGAAACAAACACTCCATTAAGCACAGGCAATAAACGCCACCGCTCGCTATCGGACTGTGACAATTCAACACATGGTTTCATTTCTTAGCTCCCTCAAAATGTCCTCAATGAAAACTGAACTCGTTGAAAATGTCCTCAATGAAAACTGAACTCGTTGAAAATGTCCTCAATGAAAACTGAACTCGTTCAAAATGTCCTCAATGAAAACTGAACTCGTTCAAATTGTCCTCAATGAAAACTGAACTCGTTGATGCTCTCAAGAAACAGAAATCTTTGTTAAAAAAGTAGACGATAAACTTGATAAAATCCAAGGGTGTGAAACTGATACCAAGACAAACGACTCGACCATCTCAGACATTGGTAGAAAACGGATCTCTTAAGATATTGAAATCGACGAACTACGTAAATGAGTGCGGCGTTAAACAACAAACCAAATTCCACATATTCTGTTTGTTTGTTTGTTTGTTGTTGTTTATCGCCGTACTCAGCTATCCAATGGTACTAAGTTATAGATACATTGACGGTACTATCATTTTTTATTGTAAGTGTTATAATTATTGAAGCGGTATTTATACAAGTCGAACGGCATGTTTACCAATCCAGTCCTGTAACAGAAATGTATATGTTTAAACCAATCTCAATAGTCCAGCATACATTGAAGATTTGATTCATTCTCGGCTAAATAATCGGATCATTGTCAACAGTTATACCTTCACCGAGACCCTTCAGCTAAATCGTTGATGCAGGAACTAAATAACAACGGTGATAACAAGCAGCCTTATTTGATTCCACAGCCAACATTACACCAGTCAGTTCTAAAGCCGTTCATCTTTACACAACTAGACATACTGCTTTATTTTGCATGCACAGCATCCCCCATGTTTCCCGTTGGCCCCAGATGGTCATTTTCCCCGAAAAAATAAATCTATTCACTCAGTCAATGAAGGCAGTAAATGTTGACAGTTTCTTCCTCTTCCTGGTGTCCACAATTGAAATTAACGCCGATATGTGGTCAACTGTGATCATTCTTTTCGGAAACTCCTTTGTCCCTCAGTGATTTTACTATTTAGTTAAGGACATATTTAACACTTATAATGCATGAAGTTAAAGCAAATGGCACGGTACGAGAGAGGGTCTCTTTAGTCTGTCAAATGTGACTTCTGAACAGGATTATATATACCTTGCCTCTTGTATTCTGGAACAACACCGTTACCATAACACTTAGCTTGAGTAGAAACATACGTGTAGAGTTGTTTCTTAAAACGTCTGAATGTAAGTCCTCGTTGCCTGAAGATTTATCATTTGAGCACTGTTGAAGGGGCTGGTAAATTCTTCTGCAGTAAGACGTTTATTGGGTTACATTCCAGCAGATTGGTATAGACGTTTTCACTGGTACGAACAGGCTGCAGTGTGGACAAGTTAATGGGAGATTGGTTATTCAGAATTATAACAGAATTTCATAATCCATTTATCTAGGACGTCCTGTGAGGCGCTTAATCCATTTATCTAGGACGTCCTGTAAGGCGCTTGACACATAATTTAGGTTTAATTACTTCAATCGGAATACGTCTGCTGACTTCATTACCTACGCCCAATTTTCTAAGAGTCTTCCCAAAATAATGAGTTTTGCCCCTGCTGCTTATATAATATTGTCTTGCACAGTCTTTCTCTTACATGGCTCGATCCAATTGTTTCCGCTTGAGGTACTCATGCTTCTCAGTTTTTGTTTTCGTGCCCATGAATAGCTGTTTCATCACGAACCTCCTAAGTGTATCCCTTGTGATGAAAGGTTCACCGTCAAGCATATATTGCCATGCAGTCTGTGTGGACTTTGCAAAGGGATTCACATTATCAAAGCGTAAATTTTATAGATCTCCTTTCCCGTGTCAGCGAGCATCTAAATTATTATTAGCTATTAGAAAGAAATTGGTTTGCATAATAAATTTTAAATATGTATGTGGATAATATTTGTTTTTTACATTAAGTTTGAGGCTATTATCAACTGACATTATTGAAGGCTCTGTCCAGGGGCTTAAAGTAAAACTATTGTCCCCCTGTGCGACTCGTAATCCTATCAGACCCGTGAAGATCCGGGGTAGAATAGGTCTTCAGCTACCCATGCTTGCCGTAAAAGGCGACTATGCTTGTCGCAAGAGGCAACTAACCTGGATCGGTAGATCAGGCTCGCAGAATTGGTTGATGCATGTCCTCGATCCCAATTGCGTGAATTGAATCAGATGCTCATAATATCTATCACTGGATTGTTTGCTCCCGACTTGATTATTTACAGACCACCGTCATATAGCTGGAATAATGCTGAGTACAACCAACCAACCAACCAATCTTTTTCGAAACAATATTGTAAAAAAAAATTAGAGACTGAACCCTGTTATTAATTCATATAATATTTGTCTTAACTGGATTTTTATTGGCATCGTTTAATCATCACTTTAATACTTGATACCTGATATTGTTGATATTAAACAAATCATATGTGTAATTTAATGCAAACTTCATCATTTCCATGTTTGTTATGACAATATTACAAGCCATACTGATTTGGCAACAGTCTGTTTGACATAACCACCATTCTCCCCACCCCGCACTATACTCTAGAAAATACAGTTTATGTTTATTTCGGTTTCATCAGCCATTCTAGCATGGTCACCATCCCAGATATTTCTTGAGTAATAAAATCTTGGTTGAAGCATGTGATCCATCCCAATAGATATTGTAATGCTAAAAAAATGTTTCATAAATTGTTTTTTGATATAGTATGCTCAAATATGTTTCATAACTTGTGTTTAAATATAGCTTTGCATAAATAACTAAATTGTGAATATATTAACTGGGTCTCGTCGCTTTATGGCTGAAATAATGCCGATGAGACGTTAAATTTTAATTCACTCACTTTTTTTCATGACCCTCATTTTTCACGTTCCTGCCTTACAGACTTTGTTCCAGAGCTGTGTCAACTCACCGTTCCGTAAGGCGTTCGTCCTTTCTGCCCTGAAGCAATTTTAACTGTTCTGTGAGATAATTTCCTTCATAGAATCCGTCGTTAATGCAATTCGCACTTTTTTTGACACAACATCATAGTGTAACTTCTTTATAGTAAAAATTACGTTCATTTAGTAGTTGTACAGTGTAAGGGTTACATAGAAAATTAGACGTAGAAAAAAAATTGGAGCTTGATTCATATATTCCTTCTGGTAAAGACGTTAAGTTATCATTAACTTTGATTCACAGTAAGTTATCAGGTACAAAATCCGTCGTTAATGCAAATCGCATTTTTTTGTGATACAATATCAGAGTGTAGCTTATTTATAGCCTCATTTAGTGTAATTTTATAGTTTTAAGGTTTGTTTTATATACTTCTGATAAAAACGTCAGGTTTTCATTTACTTAACGTTTCCAATTTAAAAGTGCGTTATCAGGTACAAGACGTAGATGAAACACACACACGCCCACACACACGTGACCAAATCACTACCAAGCTAAACAATGAAGTCCGTATAATACAGTAACTGAAGATCCTCGTGTTACAATACAGTGATCCACAACGGCTCCACAATGTGAAGAAAGACATCCATGTTGACACTATTGGTCATTTGAAATACACATCTTAGTCTTGATCATAAAGAATAGGTCTTCAGCAACCCATGATTGCTGCAAGGCGACTGTGCTTGTCGTAAGAGGTGACTAATGGGATCGGGTGGTCAGGCTCGCTGACTTGGTTGATGCCTGATGCATATCCCAATTGCGTGGATCGATGCTCATGATGTCATCACTGGATTGGCTGGTCCAGACTCGATTATATACAGACAGTCGTCATCTAGCTGGAATATTGTTGCTGAGTCCGGCGTTAAACAACAAACCAACCCTCTCTTTGTCATTGTGACGTCAGCATTGTTGTCGTCATGGAGAATGCTTGTCAGAAATAACTTTTATATGTAAACATCACTACATTAATAGTTTGAGCAATAGGTTAACTGAGGATGAAATCTGTCAAACCTATGCATCAGTGGGTGTTCTCATCCAGCTCAATGCCTCTTCATTCAAGCGATCAAGTTGATTAGGGCTGGGGGATTATAGTTTGCTCCTGAGCTGTCTTCACCTTGAACTTGACCTTCAATTTTTGAGGTATACTTTTATTTAGTGATCAGCAATGAGTATGGTCACCTTGAGCTAACTGTACACGAGGATGTCTCATGACGTATATAAGAAAACTATACCACGAACTCAAGACATTCAAGGCAGACTTTGTTGCAGATTGGTTGGTTGGTTGGTTTGACGTTAATTTAACGCTGCACTCAGCAATATTCCAGCTATATGACGGCGGTCTGTAAAAAATCGAGTCTGGACCAGACAATCCAGTCCAGTGAGTTATATCACGAGCATCGATCCTCGCAGATGTAATATTTGTATTACTTTTAATGGTCTATATGTTAACAATCACCATTCTGTAGTCTGATATATGGACTATAGCTAAATTTTCTACAGAAATACCAATTTACCACTTCATGTTCACTTAAAGTTCACTTGAAGTAAATTTAGATAAAGTTTAGTGGGAACGTATCAACTTAAGATGCCCGTGAAGATTCCGGGGAAGAATAGGTCTTCAGCAACCCGATACTTGCCATAAAAGGCGACTATACTTGTCGTAAAAGGCGACTAACGGGATCGGGTGGTCAGGCTCGCTGACTTGGCTGATGCATGTCATCGATCCCAATTGCGTGGATCGATGCTCATGATATTAATCACTGGATTGTCTGGTCCAGACTCGATTATTTACAGACCGCCGTCATATAGCTGGAATATTGTTGAGTGCGGCGTTTAACAAACAAACCAACCAACCAATTGATGTTCATGTACATGATGTCAATCACTGGATTGTCTGGTCCAGACTCAATTATTTACAGACAGCCGTCATATAGCTGGAATATTGTTGAGTGCGGTGTTAAACAAACCAACCAACCAATTGATGTTCATGTACATGATGTCAATCACTGGATTGTCTGGTCCAGACTCGATTATTTACAGAGCGCCGTCATATAGCTGGAATATTGCTGAGTGCGGCGTTAAACAACAAACCAACCAACCAGCCAACCAATCACATCCTATTCTTTATGATAATTGCTTTGAACGCACCATACATATTGTGGTGGGTTTCACCAAAGAGAGTAACATGATATGACTGAAATACTAGTTAAAGGGTGCCCACCCTAAGTACTGACTTGTCATTCGGAAGGTTTGGGTTTTTACACGATCGATACTGTTGTAATCTACAGCCAAACGTTTACGATGAGTTCAGACAGATGTGGCCGTCTCTGTGGTCTTGTGGATTCGAACCCTGGTCGCGTCATACCGAAAGACAAGATGGTACTTGTTGCTCTGTCTGGCGCTAGGCATTGAGGGCTGAAACAAGGACTGGTCGGCTCGGAGTCAGTATACTGTGTCTGAGCGGGGTTTTCATGTTAAACTGCAACATGGTTGCAACATTCATAAATATTATGAACTCTCAAAATAACCAAACAATAAGCGACATCTGTTGTACCTACCAAACAATAAGTGATATTTGTACCTATTCAAAGAGGCCCGTGAAGAGCCGGGGTAGAATTATAGGTCTTCAGCAACCCATGCTTGCCGTAAAAGGCGACTATGCTTGTCGTAAAAGGCGACTAACGGGATCGGGTGGTCAGGCTTGCTGACATGGATGATGTATGTCATTGATCCCAATTGCGTGGATCGATGTTCATGATGTCAATCACTGGAGGGTCTGGTCCAGACTCGATTATTTACAGACGGCCGTCATATAGCTTGAATATTGCTGAGTGCGGCGTTAAACAACAAACCAACCAACCAACCAACCAACCTATCCAATGTGCAAAAAATAAGAAATATGTAATACACCTATTTACCAAGAATGCGGAAATGATTTTGAGAATGCGAAAATGATTTTGAGAAGAATAGATAACAGTCACCCAAGTTTCTATCTTTATACTTCATGTATGTCCCCTGAAGACAAGCTTAAGATAAGATAAAAACAAATGAACTTAAAAACTAAGTTTTGAATAAAGGCGACAAAACCGTTTTCATATTCATAAGTGTGTGTGTGTGTGTGTGTGTGTGTGTGTGTGTTAGTAGTAGTAGTAGTAGTAGTAGTAGTAGTAGTAGCGCTAACAATGAAACCTGTATATGTCTGTATTTTGGGCCACTGGCCTCTATACTATATTGTTTTGTATTGTATTGTATTGGGACATTTTATCTCAGTAAGCTTGCACTATAAAATCAGCATTAGTCCGGACAAGAACAGACAGACGCACACACACGCACACGCATGCACGTAGCTATTTGAGTGCAACAATCTTGAAAGCGACGTTAAACCCCGTTTCACCTCACCTTACCCCTGACAAATGTTTACCTATTGGGAGTGCATTAGTAAACAAGTAACTTGCAAATCGTTTTGCATATAACATAATATATACTTTAGTGTCTTCCATTATTTTAAGAATGACAGTTTTCGATCAAGAAACGATCGTCAACGTGCGTTTACGTTTTGTAAATATGTATTTGAACTATACCAAAGGTTTGCACTGTATATTTACGACACGAAAACACACCAGACTGACAATATTTCTTTACCAACTCCTGGATCCACGTATTCGACTAAAGCGCCTTATATGGTTATCTTAGGTAGTCTAAATAATTATATTGACGATCAGTGGAAGCGACCGAACTACATATCCCGTTCACGAGCGTTTGTTTCCCGTCATACGATAACCGTGTTTGTCTGACATTTCCGCATGCTGAGGCCTTGCCATGACGTAGCAGTTGTCTGTAAAGTCACGTTTCTGACACGTGAGCACACGTGAGCACGCGTAGCGCGTGGGCGACGCCTGGCCCTGTCATCTCAACAAGACATATTTGGAAGTGGGGGAAAGACGAAAGGACAAATTACTAGTAATTACGCTGCACGCTTTGTCACAAATGTTTGATTGTGAACGGTTTTGATGTTTAATGGTGGGGTCGTCCAAGGACACACTCGCCCCCACCTCCACCGCCACCCACGTGTATAAATACACAGTATCGTTGAATCTGTGTCCCAGCACGTCTTCTTGACGAACTTATTTGTATAACCTGGTTAAATGTGGTCAATTGGTTTTTTAACGCCGCACTCAGCAATATTCCAGCTATATGACGGCGGTCTGTTAATAATCGAGTCTGGACCAGACAATCCAGTTATTGATATCATGAGCATCGATCCACGCAATTGGTGAGTGAGTGAATATGGTTTTACGCCGCTTTTAGCAATATTCCAGCAATATCACGGCGGGGGATACCAGAAATGTGCTTGACACATTGTAACAATGTCGGAAATCGAACCAGGGTCTTAGGCGTGACGAGCGAACGATTTAACCACTAGGCTACCCGACCGCCCCCACGCGATTAGGGTACGATGACATGCATCAACCAAGTCAGCTAGCCTGACCACCCGATCCCGTTAGTCGCCTCTTACGACAAGCATAGTCGCCTTTTACGACAAGCATGGGTTCTATCTATTCTATCTCGGAATCTTCACGGGTCTAGTTAGTTAGTTAGTTAGTTAGTTAGTCAGTATGTGACAATGTAAGATGTATAATAAACAAATGAATGGGATAAACGAAGTGGGTACCGGAAGGAAAGGATCTGCGTCCCTAATAAAGATGATGATGATGATGTTGTTGTTGTTGTTGTTGTTGTTGGCGATGATGTAAACGTATTCATCTGTAGCACCCAGCATAGATCTGGATGTATTGATTGTGCAACTTTATTGAGGTCATTTAGTGGAGGGGAATCGAACCCGGCTCTTGACACTTTAACCACTTGGCTACACCAACGTCCTAAACTCTTAGAACGTGACATAAGTAGTTTAACCTCTTTACGCTGAGAACGCGACATCAGCTTAAAAAAATGTATCATTCCTTTGGGGCGGATATTGGAAACTTCTTTTTTTATGGCGCCTCTTCAGTCTCAGCGAGCTGTCACGGACACTCCGCCACTTGCGGCTGTGGTGTCACTGAGGACAAGTGGCTTTGGCAGAGATATGGAAAGGGGTTTATTGCTTATATTTATTTGACCCCGCAACCATCATTACATGGTAACCCGTTAGTTGTCAATCATGAAGTGTTGTGTCTCCTTCCTCATGGAAAGATGAGGAATTATGTGACCATGATGCAGTACAGCGTTTATTTATTTATTTATTTATTTATTTATTTATTTCGGCGTGTTTTCAGGGACAAATCCAATACAGGCAGTCATTTACGGTTGTGACATTGTAGACTAATGGTTTTGATTCCGTAGCCATCATTACTTTACATAGGTACCCGTTAGTTGTCATTCTTGAAGTATGGTGAAGTATGGTGTCTGCTGCCCACTATTATCATCATCATTATCATCATAAATATCGTTACTACCGAATTATTATTGTTATCATCATTATCAAATGACGATGACATTAAAGATGAACTGCCTGCTTAAAAAGGCCTACATTATATTAGTCTGTCTTCAGGATCAAGGGGACCCTGAAAAAGCTTACTTCACTATTCGTGTTTTCTTTACAAAAGTTCGAAACATTTTCGCTTACCTTTCTTTCCCATCAACATTAACATTATTTGTGACTGCCATCAAGGTATTAGCATGACCATTTTTACACTCATATTATAGCAGTAAACGAAGGCCACATTGTGGGAGGCAGGTCGCTTACCGGGTCATTCAATTCAGAGCCCACCTCCGCATCAATTGTTTCTACCTTGCAAAATGTTCGGAATCCTCATTTCTAATGTTTCAAATTTCGCCTGGGACAGTCATCACCCATCAGATATTGGTTGTCAGTTTATACGTGGGCGGAGTGGATCATTTTGTCCTTGTTTTATTACATCATTACCTTGTCACAGCGGAGAAGTGTTTATACCTTGTGTTCTGCACATACCTCAGTCCTAAGGTCTTCAGCAACCTGTGCTTGCCGTAGAAAGGTGACCAACGGGATCGGGTGGTCAGGCTCGCTGACTTGGTTCATGCATGTCATCTATCCCAATTGCGTGGATCGATGCTCATGATATCAATCACTGTATTGGTGAGCTCGGAGTCAATACACTGTGTCTGAGTGGGGTATTCATGTTAAACTGCGGCATGGTATTTCAGTGGGCTGGCATTATAAAATCGGAATTAGTCCGGACTAGTACGAGCAGCCACACACAAACGTGCATGCAAGGTTTCGTCACTTGACTCCTGACTGACTCCTGACTGACCAAGGTTATGTCACATGACTCCTGACTGATCAAGGTTACGTCACTTGACTCCTGACTGATCAAGGTTACGTCACGTGACTCCTGACTGACCAAGGTTACGTCACGTGATTCCTGAATGATCAGGCTGAAGTCATGTGGTTCCTGACTGATCAAGGTTACGTCACTTGACTCCTGACTGATCAAGGTTACGTCACGTGACTCCTGACTGACCAAGGTTACGTCACGTGATTCCTGAATGATCAGGCTGAAGTAATGTGGTTCCTGACTGATCAAGGATACGTCACTTGACTCCTGACTGATCAAGGTTACGTCACCTGACTCCTGACTGTTCAAGGTTACGTGACGTGACTCCTGACTGACCAAGGTTACGTCACTTGACTCCTGACTGACCAAGGTTACGTCACTTGACTCCTGACTGATCAAGGTTACGTCAATTGACTCCTGACTGATAAAGGTTACGTCAATTGACTCCTGACTGATCAAGGTTACGTCAATTGACTCCTGACTGATCAAGGTTACGTCACGTGGTTCCTGAATGATCAAGGTTAAGTCATGTGGTTCCTGACTGATCAAGGATACGTCACGTGGTTCCTGACTGATCAAGGTTACGTCACATGTTTCCTTACTGACCAAGGTTAGGTCATGTGACTCATGACTGATCAAGGTTACGTCACATGACTCCTGACTGATCAAGGTTACGACATGAAGTTGATTATCTACAATATCTTCTCATCTGTTACTTTTCTTACTTTTAAATGTTTATCAAAAATCTGATACGTGAAAAGGAGGGCGGAACACGTCCAACTTTGTCGCTCACGGGGAAGAAAACCTCAACATGTAACAGGTCATGTTTTCAGAAGCATACAGATTTGAAAACGTGTGTGTGGACGACTATTTGTCGCCTGGTTGTTTTGGGTGTGTTAAGCTCCGCTATCGGTTAAATATACCGCTAAAGATGACTAAAGATCAAAACATATTCCCGAGGCAAGGGACTTAACTCAATAAAAAAAGTCCAGTTTTACAGTCAGTTAACTCCCTTGCCTCGAGAAAAAGAGATCAATCATAACACTGACTATATCAATCATATGCTAGTAGTGACTGTAATCTTATGTATTAACCGAGAATGATTGGATTATATCATGGGGTGAGTGAGTTGGGATTTTAACGCCGCTCTGGACGGTATAAACAACGTAACAGTAACAAATGGCATCTTCACAATCGGCGCACTCTTCTTTTTCTCTAAGGGCTTTGTCACACATTCAGGAGTTTTACTACTGTCCTTGATAGGGCCATTCCCGATTAAAAGTCAAAAGTCTGATCAGGATCCTGTGATTTGTGGCTGCAAATTCACAAATTTGCAAAAACATTTATATAATCACGACAACAATCAGATATTGTTCAGGAAGCATCCTGATTCAGCCGTTTCCAGCCGAATTCGTCCCGATTTTCCCGTTTTCAACCGGAATCTGATCCAATTTGTATATTCCGAATGGTTAAAAACCGAATCTGTCCCGACAGCATCCCGATTGTCCCAAATGCGATCCGACAGAGATCAGACAGAAACCGGACAGTAAACCGACAAAGACGATTCGCATTCAATCGGCAAATAACGGCAATGAACAATTTCTCCAAATCATACCTATTCATCACGACAACGTCCCGATCCACAGGACACCGTCCAGACAACACGGGACATTGTTACGATTTTGATCCGATACAGCAGAATCTGTCACGACATAGTCACGATTGTAATCCGACTAGACAAAATCGGCTGAGTTTCCCGAATGTTACGGGACGCACCATACTGTCGGGAGTGCTTGGCCGACCTCCCTGGACCTTTCCCGATCCCTCCATAATCACCAATAACTGAAGGAATGGTGTAAATCCTGCCGGGGTCCATGCAGGTAGCAAAGGTACTGTAAGTCCCCATGGTCCCTGGTGTGGTGGCCTAGCTTTGGTTGTTGGTGATCAATAGCCTGTTTTTATGATGTGTCGACTGTCCTAATCCAATCATTTTTATTGTTCTAAAACTGGTTTTAAAGTTATAATCTGTGATGTATTGCTAGTTGTTGTACTGTCCTTCGACGACAGTTTTTTATATATGCTATAGCTTGTTCAAGTCACGATATGGCTGAAATATTGCCGATGTGACTCTAAATATTAACTCACTCACTCACTCACTCACTTTCCCGATCCGTAGGACTCTGTTACGAACGTATACGACTGCGTTCAGACAAAGATAGGACAATCCAGATCATTGAGGTTAGTAATCCGACTTTTTCACTTTTCATGTCGTAGCGCTGTTTGATCTCAACGGGAGTCATAATCACCACTGTGTGAACGCAGCCTAACGCAAAGATGGAGTGGGTGTCGACGAAAGCCTCCAACCAACGTTGTCACTTTAACCGTCGTCCGTGTTTCTCATTTCCGGCCTCAATGTGTTTTTGATGAATTTCTGTAAAATATATTTCCTGATGTGTCACTGATTTTGGGGGAACTTTTTTTATTTAGTGTCTTGAAAGGAGCTGTCGCCGCATAATGCAAGACACCTACCACCGGGGAATATAGAAGTTGTATCAGTCGTGCACGTATTCCAATCACCGGGAATTCTTCCAACTAAAGGCTCTCAATAGATATTTCTTCTAAACGGACACAGTGTTTTACAGCAACGAATACTCAGCTACTAGACGGATAATCTACTCCCAATAGATACTCCTGTTTTTCACACAAGAGATGCACGAATCTCAAAACTCACTGCACTGTTGATATATTTTACTTGAAATCCCGTCAAGATCCGGGTTAGAATTGGTCTTCAGCAAGCCATGCTTGTAAGAGGCGACCAACGGTTTCGGGTGGTCAGACTTGCTGACTTGGTTCATGCACGTCATCGTATCCCGATGTCGTAGACAGATGCGCATGATGTCAATCACTTGGTTGTGTGCTCCAGACTCGATTATTTACAGACCACCGTTACATAGTTGAAATATAGCGGAGTGCGGCTTTAAACAACAAACAAACAAACACACAAACTTGAAATTGCCAAGACCGTGAGTTTTTGCAGAAAGGATTTGCCAAGGATCTATCGGAGGACTCGCAAACAAATGTGTCTGAAAGCGAGACTACCAGCATATGGACTGGCACTTTTGTATTGTGGTACTGCAATCGTCGTGACACATATTCAGATGATCATTATTAAACAAACACGTCGAAGCATCATCATAACAACATTCATGCTGCTTGTACAATGTACATAAATTTCATTGTACATGTACATTGAGAGTCTACACATATATATTTGGATAAATCAGTATGCATGCAGTAAGCCCTGGCTTCCCTCTGTAGAAGAAAGTAGAGTCCCGAGACCAGTTTATTCAAGAATGGCATCACGGTCAAACACTTTCACCAAAGGTGAAATTTTACCCGTGAAGATCCGGGGTAGAATAGGTCTTCAGCAACCCATGCTTGCCATAAAAGGCGACTAAGCTTGTCGTTAGGGGCGACTAAAGCGATCGGGATCGCTGACACTAGACAGTAGACTCCGAGACCAGTTTGTTCAAGAATGACATCAAAGTCCAACACTTTCATTCAAGGGGAAAATTTACTCCTTTTTAAAGCCTGATTTTGGATTTTGAACTTATATTTATAATGACTTTCATGCTAAAATTTATTAGTTAAATTCAGAACGTGCATGTACGTGTGTGTGTTTGGCTGCTTGTACTAGTCCGGACTGATGCCGATTTATAGTGCTAGCTCACTGAGATACCATGCCGCAGTTGAACATGAATACCCCACTCAGACACAGTATACTGACTCCGAGCCGACCAGTCCTTGTTTTAGACCCTTAATGCCGAGCGCCAGACAGGGTGACAACAAGTGCCATCTTTTAACGTCTTTTGGTATGACGCGGCCGGGGATCGAACGGGGGCGGACGCTCTACCACTAGACCACGGAGGCGGTCTGTAGAGGTTTGACGATGGATGAATCTGCCAGATAGTGTCAACCGTATCCACTGTGTAAAATGTCAATTGGAAATGAGTTTCATTATCTGTTTGAGAGCACTGTTTTTGTGAATGAACACAAAGTTAACTATATTTAAAGATATATTTTTATATGAAACCAATTTATTATAAACTACAACTTTCTTGTGTGTAAAAAAGTTTCAGTCATGAAAATCTTTATTTTAATTTACTTTATAAAGTGTATGTGTTGAAATGATTTGAATTAAAAGGTGACTGTGCTACTATCTTCTGTAACATGCTATGTACCACTGTGATTGGTGTTTTGGTATATAGGTTGATTGATTGGTGAACTTTGCGTGGATCGATGCTCATGATATCAATCACTGAAATGTCTGGTCCAGACTCGATTATTTTACAGACCGCCGTCATATAGATGGAATATTGCTGAGTGCGGCGTAAAACAACAAAAAGAAAAAAAGAGAGAAAGATTGGTTAACCCAGTGACTGCTAATCCGTGCTCAGAGATGTAACGATAAGTGGTATTCGATATTCTCCTAAAGGTTTCTTCTATTCTTATATCAAAGATTCACCACGTTTTGAAAAGTATTTTTTACTCACAGACAAAATTTCCAAATCCTTACCTTATTTTAGAACACGCAATCACAAATTACTTACTCAGGGTCGTTGGTTGAACATTCCTCACGAGAAGATATTTTGTACATTGTACAATTCGCAAAAGAAATGGCGACGAGTTCAATCATTTATTCAGATGTAAAGCTTTGGCGAATGAACGTTCTTTTTTATCAGTGACTATTATGAATGGCCTAACATGTCAAAATATAAGAAATTTGTTAGGAATATTAAGATTCATGTCCTGAAAAAAATGTCAAGTTTTCTAAAACATTTATATGCCATCTTGTTGTAATTTGTATTGTATTAATGTGTTGAATGTACCTCATGTACCACCGTTGGTGGTTCCTTTGAGTAGGGACCACGGATTGCCCGGTTGACTAAGGCCCCGCGATTCCCTGTGCAGAGTTGCGTCCCTTTGACACGCCAGAAACCTATCATTGTGGGTTCGAATCCCGGTTCGCTCCGATTATGTTTCTGGGCTTGTCAGCACTATACCCGTGCTCGTGGGTTTCACCGAAGTTGTGAACGTCTGAGACCTGCATCGCTTCTGGCTTTCCTCCCACAATAAGCTGACCCGCCGTGATATAACTGGAATACTGTTTAAAGCGGCGTTAAACCCAACTTACTCTTCACTCATTCTTTTGAGTAATAAAGAGAGTTGATAACAGCCTTCTTTGTATTTACTAGGCACACTTTTGCCTAGTTAATTGAGTATTTGACTATACAAATAATACGACATGCAAGGCCAGCATGTTAGCCGAGAAAGAGCCCAAACCATCCATCCATTTTGATTTGACTCTAAAACCTGCAACATGTCAATTCCTCTTTCGCATTGGATTACAACACGCCATAAACAAATCCGTTCAAAGAGCGACCCTTTACTGTATCCAGCATATGTGACCCGTGAAGATTCCGGGGTAAAATAGGTCTTCAGCAGCCCATGCTTGCCGTAAAAGGCGACTATGCTCGTCGAAAGAGGCGGCTAACGGGTTCGGGTGGTCAGACTCGCTGACTTGGTTGATGCATGTCATCGTATCCCAATTGCGTGGATCTATGTGCATGATAGCAATCACTGGATTGTCTGGTCCAGACTCGATTATTTACAGACTGTCATATAGCTGGAATATCAATCACTGGATTGTCTGGTCCAGACTCGGTTATTTACAGACCGCCGTCATATAGCTGGAATATTGCTGAGTGCGGCGTAAAACAACAAACCAACCAACAGCAAGATGGTTTTTTTTGGTTTATTGATATTTGGCCCCAAATGTCAGAACGTTAGGTCGAAAAAAATTGTTAAAAAAATATTTCCAATTTCAAATATTTTTGTGTGTGAAAAAAAAGAAGTTTTGAGTTATTTCCCTTCCTTAATAGACTCATTCGTCAAAATGCGTTGTTTCGAATTTTTTAAGATACATATTTTCAACAGAGTGAGGCGTTAAAAAAACAAACAACCAATCCAGCAAATGTACCACCAAATAACATTATCAACTGTTAATCATAATTCTCAATACAATCAAGGACGGACTTTTTTATATTCACAGAACGAAACTTCGATCATCAAAGCATTTGCTTCAATGTTTACAGTTTCAAGAAAGAAACAAGTTCAAATACCACGTGTACACTACTATACCACATACACTGCCGTTACCAATATAAATAAACTATTATAACTACTATAATTAAACCTGTTGAAAATATGTATCTTAAAAAATTCGAAACAACGCATTTTGACGAATGAGTCTATTAAGGAAGGGAAATAACTCAAAACTTCTTTTTTTTCACACACAAAAATATTTGAAATTGGAAATATTTTTTTAACAATTTTTTTCGACCTAACGTTCTGACATTTGGGGCCAAATATCAATAAACCAAAAAAAACCATCTTGCTGTTGGTTGGTTTGTTGTTTTACGCCGCACTCAGCAATATTCCAGCTATATGACGGCGGTCTGTAAATAATCGAGTCTGGACCAGACAATCCTGTGATTGATATTATGTGCATCGATCTACGCGATTGGGATCGATGACATGCTTCAAGCAAGTCAGCGAGCTTGACCACCCGATCCCGTTAGTCGACTCTTACGAGAAGCATAGTCGCCTTGTACGGCAAGCATGGGTTGCTGAAGACCTATTCTACCCTGGATCTTCACGACATCTTGCCTAAGCCCAATGAGAAATGAATGTGAGGACCCGTTATCTCTTCAGCTGAATAGACAATAAATGTCAGAGCCAACGGCAAAACATCTTTCCCTTTCCCTGATACTACAGCTAAAGCCCCCTCGATCTCACACTTACCAACGTTCTCTTTTATTGATTTATTTTTGCTCAGTCCTAATTGTTTCTCCAACCCCCACTGGATACTGAGAAACGCTGAGACATTAAATACATCACGACGAAACACAATTCGTGCAAAGTAGGGGACGAAATGTCTGATGCAAATAAAGGATTATCCACGAATGTATAGAAAGTGCAAGATTGTTGAGCTTGATTTATTTGGCACTCTTTTGTTTGAGGTTGATTTTTACATGAACGTTGTAAACCTCTCGTCGCCTTATAAATAAATGTCAGAAAAAAATGTTGCTTTTTTTTTAGAGAACATTAACGAGGACGCACCGATCATCAGTCTGTTACACTCCTGGGATATCCTTCTGTCATACTATAGAGACCATCCTCAAATTTAAACGATATTTATCATGGATTATCACACGAATATCTGCTTAAGACAGATGAGGACGAACCTCCTAAGTGTATCCCTTGTGATGAAAGGTTCACTGTCAAGCATATATTGCTTGACTGTGTTGACTTTGCAATCGCAAGGGATTCACATTATCAAAGTGTAAATCTAAAAGATCTTTTTTCCCGTATCAGCGGGCATCTCATCATAAATTACTTGAAAGAAATTGGTCTGTATAATAAATTTTAAATATGTATGTGAATAATGAAATGCTTGTTTTTAAATTTGGTGTGATGCTATTAGCAACTGACATTATTAAAGGCTCTGTGCAGGACGTTAACGTAGCGTAAAAATATTGCCCCCCTGTGTGACACGTAATCCTATAGTAATTGATGTAACTATCATCAACCAGTGTTTTAAGCCAAATCATTGATGAGTATTTTTTAATATTGGCTAGTATTGTGCACAACCACCAGTGGCTGAAGTGATGACGTAAATCCTGCTGGGGTATCATGCAGGAAGCCGAGGTACTGTAATTCCCCATGATCCCCAGCGAGGTGGCCTAGCTTTGGTTACTGGTGGCCTATAGCCTGTTTTTTAAACTGTATTAATGATATTGTAATGCTCAAATGGTTCATAAATTGTTTTTAAATATGTCATTGCATAAATAACTTAATTGTATATATATTACCTTGGTCTCGTCGCTATATGGCTGAAATAATGCCGATGCGACGTTAAATTTTAACTCACTCACTCACTCACTATGTAAGTTAGGTCGTCTTTGAAGCTTGGTAGACACAGACCTTTTTTACTGGTTTGTGGATGAAAAATGGTAACGTCCGAGCATTCATTTTTGGCTAGCAGAAAACATCACGTGAGTAATGACACGGTAAGCAAGATATCGATTAAGGGACTTTGATTTTTGTAAGAAACAGAATTTGGTTTCGGTTGTGCTTCAAAAACACAATTCTTGGACAGGAGAAGATTATTTTTTTACATTTTCAGCGTGTCCAGCACACAGTTATTTTATTTTATTTTTTGTCGAAGCTATAGTATTGAACGATCAGTGAGTGAGTTGGGTTTAACGCTATTTTGAACAGTATTCCAGTAACATCGCGGTGTGTCAGCTTAATGCGGGAGGAAACCCCGAAGTGATGCAGGTCACAGACGAATACCACTTTGGGGAAACCCACGAGCACGGGTATGGTGCTGACAAACCTTGAAACATAATCCGGGCGAACAGGGACAAGATAAGATAAGACGACTGGACATTTCGTGCCCCCAGCACTGGACGAAGCTATGGTAGTGAATGGGCCCAGGGTACTCAAAATAATAGAACGAAGACATGGTATGCGAGGTCACTGTATTCTGTGACCAAATTATGTAATTGCACCTGTGCCCAAGTGATGTCATTGCTCAATGAATCGGCTGTGTGTGCACCAGTACCCATGTGATGTCATTGCTCAATGAATCGTCTGTGCTTGCCCCAGTACCCAAGTGATGTCAATGCTCAATAAATCGGCTGTGCTTGCACCGATACCCAAGTGATGTCATTGCTCAATGAATCGGCTGTGCTTGCCCCAGTACCCAAGTGATGTCAATGCTCAATAAATCGCCTATGCATGCCCCAGTACCCATGTGATGTCATTGCTCAATGAATCGCCTATGCTTGCCACAGTACCCATGTGATGTCATTGCTCAATGAATCGGCTGTGCTTGCACCAACACCCATGTGATGTCATTGCTCAATGAATCGCCTATGCTTGCACTAGCACCCATGTGATGTCATTGCTCAATGAATCGCCTGTGCTTGCACCAACACCCAAGTGATGTCATTGCTCAATGAATCTCCTGTGCTTGCACCAACACCCATGTGATGTCATTGCTCAATGAATCGCCTATGCTTGCCCCAGTACCAAAGTGATGTCATTGCTCAATGAATCGGCTGTGTTTGTACCGGTAACCATGTGATGTCATTGCGCTGTGTTTGTACCTGTGCCCACGTGATGTTATTGTCTCCAATCAGCTGCCTGTGCTTGCACCCATGCCCAAGCGATGTCATTGAGGGGTGGTCGGGAACCCTAGTGGTTAAAGCCTTCGCTCGTCACGCCGAAAACCCGGGTCCGATTCCCGACATGGGTACAATGTGTGAAGCCCATTTCTGGTGTCGTGATAGTGCTGGAATATTGCTAAAATCGGCGTAAAACCATACTCACTCACCTTCCCGGAACAACGACCCCCTTCTCTGGAGCCGGCCTGCAACACGTTTAGCCTGGTATAGGGCTGTCGATCAGTGCATTATCATTATACATGGTTTTATTAAATCAAAAACGAGAAGATACTGAATAAACGAATGGTCGTTAATGACAGTATGAATTCCTTGAATATTCCTACATGCATTAATGGACCCGTGAAGATCCGGGTCAGAATAGGTCCTCAGCAACCCATGCTTGCCGTAAAAGGCGACTCACGGGATAGGGTGGTCAGACTCGCTGACTTGGTTGATGCATGTCATCGTATCCCAATTACGTGGATCGATGCTCACTCACTCACTCACTCATTGCCGAAGAAGTCACCTGTCCATGTGCCTTTACATTTGCCCAAGGTCATGTCACTGGATACGTCCCCACACGTCTGTTTGTGTCACACTATGATCGATGCCGCATTTACGAGCGCCAGTATGAGGAGACGACTCTGACAGATCCACAGGACAGAGAAGATAGATAAGGCCGGTTTGACAAAAACACCTGTTTCCCCAAACGCGATCTGTCTCTTCAAGGCATCTCCAAAGTGTGTGCAACGAAACTGTTAACGTCACATACTCACTGGGTGCTTACATCAGTGCCATCAGACTCCACCGACTAATGGTCATGAACAAGACACCCACTTCCAACGACCCCAATTACTCCTTCACCGGCATCGCCTACGACACCAACAACAAGGTCTTAACATCTCGGACTCCTTTGTCTGATAAGATCAGCCTCCGTGGTCTAGTGGATATAGCGTCTGCCCGGAGAGCGGGAGGTCGTTGGTTCCATCACCGGCCGCGTCATACAAAAGGACGTTAAAATATGGTACTTGTTGTTACCCTGCCTTGCGTTCGGTATTAAGGGGAAAACAAGATATGGACGACTCGGACTCCGTATACTGATTTGGGTATCCATGTTGAACTGCGGCATGGTATCTCTGCGCATATAATTGGGTTTTGACACACAATACAATGGTCAATATCATGAACAACCATCCGCGACATCGAGTACGATCACACACATACTCAGGTTACACATTTCCACCGCTGAACCCGATTCGCAGTCGGGCCTCTGGACAGACATTTACTGTAAATCTTGAAATTGATACGACTGCTGATATCAAGCCAAAATTGCGAATCAAAATCAATAACTTTTTACAACTGCTGCTCAATAAACCGTGTTTGTGTATATTTTCAAGTTGGTATTTCCGCTTTCCAAAGTGTGCAGTGATGCCGTCTTATTGTTGATAGTCATTTGGAGACATAAATGCGAAGTTTCATTAATGCGAACAAAGACCACTCCATTGTTCGCATTTAATTCACGCTCGCGTTAATTTCAAGATTTACAGAATTTGAATAAAAAGATGCATTATCATAATTAATGTAGGCAATATCGTGTGTACAGCTACCAAGTGCAAATGAATAGTTTCAGATGTGATACAAATGCAGTAACTATCTTGGTAAAAGCGGCTCACATTGGAATTACCGCACGGCCGCAACCGAAAACATTTGGTCATATCCGTTAAATTCCGCATTTCGCCGATCTACTCCAAAACTTACATTCTTGACCAACTCAAGTTCCCCTCTCATGTTCGTTTCTGCGACCGGGTTCCGTTTTAGCGCCATTGGGCATACCTAAAACAATTGTCAACTCGTTGCGTAATGGTTCACATATATTTCCACATATATTATATATATTTCAGATGCAATTTAAAGCACATCGGGACATGCGGAATTATACAGAATGATTGAGCACATTTAACTGTGTCTTGGATATATGTTTAGATGCAAGACATTTGTAAAATCAAAACTTATTCCAGGGAGATTCTTTCAAGACATTTGTAAAATCAAAACTTATTCCTGGGAGATTCTTTGACGAAGAACTTGAAGTCATACGAGCATTCTGATTGGTTTGTCGTATTTTCGTACATAACATTCATCGATAGGGGGAAGAGTCTTCTTGCAAGTTACGGAAAGGGGCGAGTGGTGACGAATGCAAAACTTACTGTTGTTATAGAGCGCGAAACATAGCTGACAGAAGTGAGATGAGAAACGTGGAAGTGTTTTAATCAACGCCTGTCTCCAGAGAATGTAATTCTAATTAAGAAGTTTTAAACGTTAATAATAATTCCCCTTCTATACAGATTATTCACCTTCAGCAAAAGTGTATTTTGTATGCACTATCGATGTATTTTGATGGGAGTCGTTTAGCTTATCAATGATAGATCTAGTTTAAGGCTCCACAAATAATTACATTCATTGTTTACATTATAGAGCTGGGTGTAGCAATTGCCCAACAATTGTTTATGTAAACAGGACTAATAAAACATCCAGTCAATCAATGCCATCAGTAGACACTTGGTGTGTGGTTCATTGTGACTTAAGCTGTGATATTAAATCAGATACCATTACCAGATCACGATATGTCTGTTTTGGGCTACCACACAGAGCCAATATTGCTCGGATCTGGTGGGAGGATGGGCGAGATGTCAGACATCTTCAGGGTGTTCAGAGACCATATCTTACTACTGCCCATTTATTTGCGATCACCGATACAAGAACACACGTCTCCCACTTTGAATACCAAATTCCGATGCATATGAATACTGACTGGTTGCTCAATGCCATGGATTTTAAGCATTATAGTCAAGACTTCGAGTCTTACCAAAAGAAATTCCTTCGATTGTCGCTTACTAGTGTTTGTTTGTCGCCGTCGTTTCTCGCACGCTGTGGTTTTTTTCTGGACAAGGTTTTGTCAATTGACTACGATCGGCTTTTGACGGATACAGCCGAAATTATTCCGCTGAATTTGACCGAGTTTCACATAGCGGCTGTGCACGTATTCCGCTACCGACTGCTGTCAAATCCGATAGTGTTTCTTTTCGTTCACATCGTAATAGCATTCGGTTCTTATCCTGAAGCAAGATACCAATACGCCTTCTTTTGAAACACATTCAACGTTTTTCATTCAAACAGATAGTAGGGCCTATTACAACAGATTATCGAGGTCAGTGGAACACGGTATAAACGCAAATAGATTTGAGCCCTGGGGCCCAAATATATGGTAGCGATTGTGCACTGAAATCCATGAAACGGTTGAAAAATACTGCAACCTTGATGCAAATCCGCCGACACACTATTATCGTTTTGCTTCGTTTTATCTTTTTTAGCAAGGATGTGACACACGTGGATGTGGGTTGCGCCGTGATTATGAGTTCCAAGTGGATTTTTCTTTTTGTCCCCATTTCCTTTCTCAACACATTTTTTGAAGATGCAGGGGGTTTACTTGTCTCCCGCAGAGATCTGTGACGTCATTATATTACACAGTGACCTCACTGAGTGAGTGAGTGAGTGAGTATGGTTTTACGCCGCTTTTAATAATATTCCAGCAATATCACGGCGGGGGACACCAGAAATGGGCTTCACACTTTGTACCTACCTCATTGAGTTTGTTTGATAAAATTGTCATTTTTAATAACCAATCAGCAGATACCATCTCCATGACACCTCATTGGGTGCAAATGAAGCGGATACTGGATCACTTGGATACAATGCTTTTGAAACATTGTCAAGCTCTACTGTAGATTTAACTGGTAAATATGTTTGTTTGTATGTTTGTTTAACGCCGCACTCAGCAATATCTGGACCAGACAATCCAGTGATTGACATCACGAGCATCAGTCTTCACAATTGGGATACAATGACACGCATCAACCAAGTGACCGAGCCTGACCACCCGATCCCGTTAGTCGCCTCTTCCGACAAGCATAGTCCCCTTTTACGAGCAAGCATGGTTCTAACCCGGGGGTTCGGGGGGTGATGTAGACAGGTCAGTTTTGAACAATTTTTACATGTAAAACGTGCATCCCAACCTTATTTGGGGACTTCAAAAATCATTTCATGAAAGTCTTTTATTCCTTATTTGTTTGAGGCAAATGATTCATTGCTGAAACATAACCACATGATAGCATCAATCGCTAGACAAGTTAGCTATAAAAAATGATTTCATCGTATACAGAGATTGTGAGCCACAATAATACATGCAATTTCCGTCCTTTGAAGAAATATAATAATATCGAAAACATGTTCAAATTCCACTTCTCTGAACAATATTGATCCTAGCACTACAATTTTGTAAGTACATTGCACAAATGAAAAATACGTTTTCAATTTGAAAGGTCTTCTTAAACTGAATTTTTACAACTTTATTAATCTTTATGGCTTAACGATATTTAATTTCCGTAAAATTAATATCATCATCATCATCATCATCATCATTATTATTATTATTATTATTATTATACCTCTCCAGTAATACATACAATCAAATAAATACAATCAAGGTAGCAACAACTTGTATATAATACCAGTTGCTATGATGGAATTGTGTGGGGTGTGAGTAATAAGCCACATAAACTGTTAAATGATAATTGGTTCTTTTTGTTTAATGTAATCATGAACATATGCCAAGATTGTTTGGTTAACGTTTTATCATGAGGTACAGTCTTTAGAGTATATCCCATGGTATAGAAGTATGAATATGATCTTATGGTACTATAATTTGGACATATGAAGAAATAATGAGCAGTGTGGTTGCATATCGAACCACAGCAACAAGAAGGGTCTTCAGAGATGTTTCTATCGCACTTTTGGTCACTTCATCCTAGTCGAGAGTGATAGATTTGTCCAAGTCAAAATGGTGACATGACAATTGTGCATACTTATCAATTGTTTTAATAATTCGTTTTTAATCCTTTGGAACCTGCCTTGACGATAAATTGTTCCATAAGTAGTGGGAATAAATGGTTTTGCATAGTTTTCAAAAGGTCTTCAGCAACCCATACTTGCCGTAAAAGGCGACTATGCTTGTTGTAAGAGTCGACTAACGGGATCGGGTGGTCAGGCTCGCCGAGTTGGTTGATGCATGTCATCGATCCCAATTGCGTGGATCGATGCTCATGATATCAATCACTGGATTGTCTGGTCCAGACTCGATTGTTTACAGACCGCCGTCATATAGCTGGAATATTGCTGAGTGCGACATTAAACAAAAAAACAAAAAACAAACAAAACATCCTGAGCCAGACTAAAAACTAAAATTTAAGAAATATGTTCGATGCCAGTGGGTGGCAGTTTTAAAGTCTCGGCTCAAACATTTCTTTTGTAGTTAACTCAGCATAATGTATAGATGCTAGTGAGATTATGACGAACTCGGGGACTCCAGTACACCAACAGAATCACTGACCCAGTTCAAGAAAATAGAATATGTCAACGCCAGAGAATAGCCAGTCTTGGTTATCCACTGAAACAGATTCCACACGGCGTAAAAGGCAAAATAAACTTAGCGTCATATTGACAGAGAAACCGATGTAGTGGCCATGTTAATCTTAAAAGCAGAGATATTAGTAGTAAATCATATATAGTGGCCATGTAAATCTTAAAAGCAGCGTTATTGATAGTGAATCAGATATAGTGGCCATGTTAATCTGAAAACCTCCGGAATCAGCAATATTCCCAATCGGACATTTTGAGACATCCCCTGAGACCTACAATGGGTACCCGGGCAGGGTAGGCTAATAGGGGGACGGGTACCCGGGTAGTAAATTTGGACTCGTCCCAGCCCTAGTAGATAAATACAGTGAATCAGATATAATGGCAATGTTAATCTTAAAAGCAGCGTTATTGATACCTAGTGAATCAGATATAGTGGAATTGTTAATCTTAAAAGCAGCGTTATTGATAGTGAATCAGATATAGTGGCCATGTTAATCTTAAAAGCAGCGTTATAGATAGTTAATCAGATATAGTGGCAATGTTTATCTTAAAAGCAGAGCTATTAGTAGTGAATCATATATAGTGGCAATGTTAATCTTAAAAGCAGAGTTATTAATCCAATCTAGTGGCCATGATAATCTTAAAAGCAGCGTTATTGATAGTGAATCAGATATAGTGGCCATGTTAATCTTAAAAGCAGCGTTATTGATAGTGAATCAGATATAGTGGCCATGTTAATCTTAAAAGCAGCGTTATTTATAGTGAATGGGATATAGTGGCCATGTTAATCTTAAAAGCAGCGTTATTGATAGTGAATCAGATATAGTGGCCATGTTAATCTTAAAAGCAGCGTTATTTATGGTGAATCAGATATAGTGGCCATGTTAATCTTAAAAGCAGAGTTATTAATCCAATCTAGTGGCCATGTTAATCTTAAAAGCAGCGTTATTGATAGTGAATCAGATATAGTGGCCATGTTAATCTTAAAAGCAGAGTTATTAATCCAATCTAGTGGCCATGTTAATCTTAAAAGCAGCGTTATTGATAGTGAATCAGATATAGTGGCCATGTTAATCTTAAAAGCAGCGTTATTGATAGTGAATCAGATATAGTGGCCATGTAAATCTTAAAAGCAGCGTTATTGATAGTGAATCAGATATAGTGGCCATGTTAATCTGAAAACCTCCGGAATCAGCAATATTCCCAATCGGACATTTTGAGACATCCCCTGAGACCTACAATGGGTACCCGGGCAGGGTAGGGTAATAGGGGGACGGGTACCCGGGTAGTAAATTGGGACTCGTCCCGGCCCTAGTAGATAATTACACTCACTATTTGAAGGCCAGTCTAGCCTGGAACAAACTATAGACTTGATCCCCATTGCTCTCTGATTTCTAGGTCTGGAGATTTATAGTTGAGAACAAGACATGTCGGCTAAGTGAGAACGCCCCTCTAGTTGGTATGGAGTGTATTGAGAGATGGGCGTTTATTGAGATTAGAAGCTCGTGGCCTCCGAGTGAAGGCCTCGGCAATAATGAATACAATCAACTCACTTTTTTCGGTTTCCTAAACAACATACAATCCTCACCTCATGTAATACTATGCACGTTAAAACATTCCCAAACATATAAAACGTGCAGACATTTATACCATGTGGCATGACGAGGTCGTGTCCGGCTTTAAATTTCATGGGAAGAAAAACGAGAATTAGTTAACCGATATAACGGTTAATAGTAGTCTATTAGTCGGTTAATAGTTGGTTCTTCTTCAGTACGCTGATATGGGGGTGGAGTTGCTTCAGTACGTGCATGAGAAAGTTTGCGTTTTCGCTGCTTTGGGCAGTATTTCTGTTATATGAAGGCGTGTAAGTTTAATAATATCGAAAAACATAAAACTCTCAGTGTCAACGTCAGTTCAATTTTCATATGAAACCAATTTGCAAGGTTGTTTCAACGTCGAAGAGTGACATTCCCAAACATTTTAAACGTATAGACTTTTATACCATGTGGCATGACGAGGTCGTGTCCGGCTTTAAATTTCATGGGAAGAAAAACGAGAATTAGTTAACCGATATAATGGTTAATAGTCTACTGCTGTTGGTTCTTCTTCAGCGCGTTGATATGGGGGTGGGGCTGCTTCAGTACGTGAATGAGAAAGTTTGCGTTTTCGCTGCTTTGTGCAGTATTTCTGTTATATGAAGGCGTGTAAGTTTAATGATATCGAAAAACATAAAACTCTCAGTGTCAACGTCAGTTCAATTTTCATATGAAACCAATTTGCAAGGTCGTTTCAACGTCGAAGAGTGACATTCCCAAACATTTTAAGCGTATAGACTTTTATACCATGTGGCATGACGAGGTCGTGTCCGGCTTAAATTTCATGGGAAGAAAAACGAGAATTAGTTAACCAATATAACGGTTAATAGTCTACTGCTGTTGGTTCTTCTTCAGCGCGTTGATATGGGGGTGGGGCTGCTTCAGTACGTGAATGAGAAAGTTTGCGTTTTCGCTGCTTTTGGCAGTATTTCTGTTATATGAAGGCGTGTAAGTGTAATGAAGGTAAACCTCCTACAGCCAAAGCAGACACCAAATTAGCCCTCTCAGATCACCAGCAACAGTCCCCCAGCCATCAAATACAGTTTGACAAAGTCCAAATCATCCTCTCTACCAAACATCAGGACTTCACAAAAGGAAAACTCACAGAAGCCGTAGAAAAATTCGCCATCACAAACAATGTGATCAACAGATGGCAAGGGCATGACACCAGTTTTCCCTTTGGAGATATAGCAAGTAACATACTTTGTCCTAATAAGTATCCTCGTAAAATGCGTATGCTTGTCATAAGAGGGATCGGGTGGTCAGGCTCGCTGACTTGGTTGATGCATGTCATCGGTCCCAATTGCGTGGATCGATGCTCATGATATTAATCACTATATCATCTAGTCAAGACCCGATTATTTACAGACCCCGTCATTTAGCTGGAATATTGCCGAGTGCGGCGTTAAACAACAAACCAACCAACCTAATTAGTATCCAACACTACAACCTTTTTATGCTTATCTGGTTCTTATATCTGTGTTATTTGTTATTATTGCTGTGCATCATCCAATTATCTGTTATTGTTATGCTACTTGTTGTCCATACCCTGTTGGGGGCACGGATGGCCCAGTCGCCTGAGGCTCCGCGATTCCCTGTGCAGAGTTGCGTCCCTTGGGCACGCCAGAAACCTCTGGTTGTGGGTTCGAATCCCGGTTCGCCCCGATTATGTTTCTAGGTTTGTCTGCACCATACCCGTGCTCTTGGGTTTCACCGAAGTGGTAGACGTCTGAGACCTGCACCACTTCCTCCCACATTAAGCTGACACGTCGCGATATAACTGGAATACTGTTAAAAGCGACGTTAAACCCAACTCACTCACTCACTCATTCCATTACCTGTTATTGTTAATGTTAATCTGATGTGCATCACAACACATCATGTATATAAACCTCTCTTCACTTGGTGTAGTCACGCCTGTACAGCTTGATAACGGTGTAAGAATCTACTTCGAAACGTCGCCGTGTGCAATAAAACAGTCTAGTTAGTATATATAAAGATGTATATTTTCTTATTTACTGCCAACTTCTAAAATGCCAACCAAACAAGATACCAAGAATAATTATTATGGAAAATTTGAGATAGGAAGCAATGATTAACTGATCCTGATTCGACTAAGGGGCGCAACTCTGTAAGTATAAACATAGCTAAAGCGTAGACTAAATTTATATCGCCCCGTGTACATAACATGTAATTGTGAATGTAAATGTAATTCTATATAAAAAGAAGTAAGGACAATTAACATCCTTTGTATCGTTCACTCCATTCGGAAAATAAATTAATTACCGAAGCCCACCTTAATTGTGGTGTTAACCCAGTGAATACAGTTGCCCACTTTGTTTGCTTCATAACGTTGTTTGTTTTTGTTTTTGTTTTGTTTTTAAACTAAATTACGCAACACCTGATATACCTTTGCTATGCATTCATTTTAAAGAGATATGACAGCCTCCGTGGTCTAATGGTAGAGCGTCTGCTCGGAGAGCGGAAGGTCCGGGGTTCGATCCCCGGCCGCGTCATACCAAAAGACGTTAAAAGATGGTACTTGTTGTTACCCTGTCTGCGCTCGGCATTAAGGGGCTAAAACAAGGACTGGTCGGCTCGGAGTCAGTATACTGTGTCTGAGTGGGGTATTCATGTTAAACTGCAGCATGGTATCTCAGTGTAGCACTATAAATCGGCATCAGTTCGGACTAGTACAAGCAGCCGCACAAACACACACACGTACATGTCTCTATATAAGTGCAATAATCTTGGACGCGACGTTAAACCCCATTTCACCTCACCTCACATTTAAAGAGATATATATGAGAATACCATGTATCTTGACTTTGGCATACTGGATGCATTTTTGAATATTTGGGTTGTACGGATCTTAGCTCTACGGGGCGACTATTGTGTAGGAATGGTAACAGAAAAAAGTAAAGAAATGCTCGCTGGCCGGGATGCTCTAATGAGTGAGTGAATGAGCGAGTGAGTGATTATTGTTTTGCGCCGCTTTCACCATTATTCCAGCAATATCACGGCGGGGGACACCAGAAATGAGCTTCATGCATTGTACCCATTTCGGAAGTCGAACCCGGGTCCTCGGCGTGAAGAGCAAACGCTTTAACCACTAGGCTACCCGACCGCCCGTAAGGTGACAGAAGTAAGTGAAGTACAGCTCAGTGGCAAGCCTGATCTATTGTGTTGACAGAGTTACAGCAATGATAGCGAAGAATAGCTCACTTGTCGAGGCGTGATGTAGGATGAGGCAGACGTGAAGTAGGATGACGCAGACCTGAGGTAAGATGACGCAG